>NW_017534644.1:11857-17556 GCF_001853355.1 Bactrocera latifrons
GGTGATATTAGCCTTTCCCCCAGACACGTTAAATCCTGAAGACATTCCGGAATGTCAGGAAACTCCAATCCTTCTGAGAGGCAGATATTTGGTATTTTCCCTTGTTTGACAATACGATAGCAGGTGCTGCAAAAATTACATTTTTGGTCCGAAGATGAAAACTTCGATGACAAATAAAAAACTTTTCTAGCATCTTCCGAGTGCGTGAACTTTGCTGAGGTCTGGCGTTTTTCTAGCTTTTTTACTTGGTGAGGGAACCAAGTGCGACCACAACACACGCATATTTCAGTGGGCCCTTTTTTTTTATCAACAATGCGTTCTTCTAGCAGTGCATCAGGATAAAGTTCACGATAGAATATATATATAGAATTGTACTCTTTGCAACATTCATTCCTGCTCGTTTGGAAGTTGTTGCCTGGTTTGCTGGCGTGTCACTCTTCTTTGARAAGAATTTAAAATTTGTTCATGATGTCTTGTTATTGGATCTCCTCGACGACTTCTCCTCAATACTGCATCTCGTTGCCTTTCTTCTTCTCTGATTWTTGGATTCTGGCGTCGTACAGTACGTTCCATTGCGTCGCGCTCCTGCTCCTGAGTTCTATATTCCAGATTCAACCGCCTGATTGAATGTCCTAATGTGTCGCGCTCCTGCTCTGCGGTTCTATATTCGGGATTCGTCCGTCTGGTGGAGTGTTCCGCAGTGTTGCGCCCTTGCTCCTCAACTCTATACTCCGGATTTAAACGCTTCATTGAATGTCCTATTGTGTCGCGCTCCTGCTCTGCTGTTATATATTCGGGATTTGTTCGCCTAATTAAATGTTCCGTGGTATTGCGTTCCTGCTCCTCAGCTCTGTATTCTGAATCCAGTCGTCGGTTTGAATGCCTTATTGCGTCGCGCTCCTSCTCCGCAGCTCTGTGAAGTACGTTTTGTCGTCTACTGGAACGTGCAGAACTGTCCCGAATTCTCTCTTCATTACGGAACTCCAAATTTGTACTACGTAATTGTGCAATATAGTTGGCGTTCCTCAGTCGATTTATTTCCAACTTTTGACTATATTGTTGTCGGCTTCGATTCAAGGCATTGCGACGTCTTTGTTCCTGCGACTGGCTAGATACTCTTGGAATTTTTATAAATTAATATAAAATATTTGAGCAAATAAAAAATATACAAAAAAATTAACAGTTAAGATTGATAACAAATAATAATATATTTCAAAAAATAATGGTTATTTAAAAAAAATTGTTTTTTGATAAATTTGAAAGTTGCTTGGTTTTTCAAAGTTTAAGCTGCACGCGTAAACTGAAGTAATCTGATGTGTTTTCACTCTATTTATACAATTTTTTAGAACCGTATATGTAAAATCCTTCCAGTTTTTTTACCTGTTTACACTTTACCTAACCTTCCAACTTTGTATATTACCTAGATCCATCAGTTAATTACGGTTGAATAATTATGCATACATTGTTAATTATTCGTAATTATCTGTATTAATATTAATAAATAAAAATAATAATAATAATAACATATCTGGAAAAATTAGGGATTTAATTTTTATATGACTTATTTTTGCTACTTATCTTATGTGGCAAAAAAAAATCTTCCATACAAAAAATWATTTTAATCGGTAAGTATTTCTCTGGATACTGTATCCATAACKTAGACATTATTCCATGGGAAATTTCTGGAAAAGTTAGGGATTTAATTATTTTAAGGCAAATCAAAAAAACTTTTTTTGCTCCTTATTCTTATGTTACGTATTCTTAACATAATTTAGACTTATTTATAACATATTATTTGTATTGTGGTTAATTCTGATTACAATATAAAAATAATKTAGAATAATAATTAGCTCCGTTACACATGCTATTCAATGAAAAAAGTAATTAATAATTTTGTGATGATATTTAGCCAAAGTTGCCCATATATGAACTCGGTTTTGATGGGCCGGCCTTGACAATTCTTTGAAGATTAAAGCGAATCTTGGGCAATAATCAATGCTAAATTTCAAGAAATGTTTCTTGTCACATAAGAACTTAATTTTGATTTTCAATTTGTATGGCACGTTTTGTTATCCGATCTGCAAAATTTCTTCAACCATTGTAGCGTTGCCTTAGAGAACAAAGACCTCAAATTTGCAGAATATATCTCGTTAACTGAAAAAGTCTCCAATGCAAACATTTTACTCCGACCGTTCAGTTTGTATGGAAGCTATAGCTAAGGTTTTTTCACGGCGTGGGGTTGTCTATTTCTATCCAGAGCGCCAGGTGGTCACAGTGGGTGTATAGGTCTTCCGCACCAGGGAGCTACTGGCAAGGGTTATGTCAATTACGGAAACGCGTGCGTTCTTTTCGAAAGTGTTCTTGTTGCCAGTATTTTTAATAATAATAATACAGCACAATGTCAAGAACGCCTTTATGAGCGCATATCCTCTCCTATTTGTGTGGGTGCTGCACCATTCTATTGCCCACGCATTGAAGTCTCCTGCCATAATGTTCATTGTTATATTTGCGGTGTCTCGAACCGATTGTCTAGAACTCTTTCGTATTCGTTTTGTTGGACGCTCGGTGGGATGTAGCAGCTGTAAAAGTTTATGCCACAGATTTTTGCACATGTGTAGTAGGATTGTTCTGACAATGGTTTGCTTTCGAATGGCTTGTACCTGCAGGCCCAAACGGCAGGTTTTTTGTTTGATCTGAGCTCCAGTTTTCAGTACCCAAATTTCTGTACTGCTCGCTTAGTATTGGTATGTCCACTTTTTCACCGTTTGCGTAAGTAACTCCTGCGATGCTTCGCAGTGGTTGAGGTTAGGTTGCAAGACTCTCTGGTTTTTGCACGCTTCAATGTACGTATGACATTTTTTGCTACTAACATGGCGGTCTGTGATCTCGACCATTTTTTTTTTAAACGCGTCGCAGGATGGTTTTTTATCGCATGTCTTCGCAAAGTGCCCCTTTTCTCCACATTTAAGGCAGCATTGGCTTCTGTCAGCTGGGTTGCTAAAACTTTTCGCTTGGTATCCTATAGCACTTCTTAAGGGTCGGTCTCTCCCTGATCCGGCAGACAACCCTTCCTATTTTTATTTTCCTCACGTTAAGTAGGAATCTTGCCTGGTGATCAGAGAGGCTTAGCACGGCTGTATGCGTGCCCGCATATGCCGCTCTATTACTTTTTACTTATGCTTTATCAATATTGTCTAGCTCCTTTATTTGTACACGTATAGCACTGCAGATGTCGTCATCGGGTCGTCGCGGATGCTTATATGTCGTCCTCTTCTTCTGTTTTACCACGATCCAATCATCCTTTGGAGCACCTATGGCAGGCTTAYCTATTTTTCCCTCTTTAGGCTGCCTTGACGCCTCTGCATGGGTGGGTTTGTTTTTCTTTGGTGGGGTCCGTCTTTTGGCCTCCTTTTCGTCACGGGATCTTTTTGGTGTTACATCCGTGGTCGGAGACATATTCAGAAAGTTTCTTCTTTCTTTCATTTTTGTGTGCTCACTCTGCGCTTTTCTATATAATACTCCTATATAACTAATCCCATATGTTATTATTGATGGTTCGCTGTAGTGGGCCCATCATTTCCGCTAGATTCTTAATCTCTTCTCCTAGTTCTCTCATGTAGTCTACACATTGGAGTGTTTGCTTAGCCTGTGGTGTGCTATCTTGGAGGGCTGGTGGTGATGATCTCGCCCTCGTCGGCCTTTCGACACTTAGCGCGTTTGTGGGTGATCTACCTAGCCTCGGTGTGCGTTTAAAGGGGTCTATATCCGAACTTGGTGTTCCCTTAGAGGAGCATATATCTAGCTCCCTCCTAATTCCGTTATTTTTTACTCTAGGTCCGCTACTCATCAGAGCGGTATAGATGTTGCTACTGTTATCACTGTTGCTCGTAGGATTGGTTGTATTGTTTCTCAAAAAATTATTCATTGTCTTCTGTTTGGTTTTACCAGCGCATCGTGTGGGCGGGTCAAAATAGACAGGAACGGGTATACCCTCGGTGTCTTTGCTCCTATCCCAGTTCCCTGAGGCCTGTCCTTCGCCTAACCGGTCCCGGAAAACACGCACGAACCAGCGCTCGCCCGTGGCAAAGCAGGCTACTAATCCTACGCCCAATGCACACTTCTTGACCAGAGCCCAAAGGGGCTGGCTACAGGGAAACAACGTGATTAACACCTCGGTAGAGCAAGCTCACATCACCCACTTCACAATAGCAACCGAGAAGACGTTGTTAAGACTGCGAGGGACTCCCAGTACCCCACGTTGTGTACCGGTCATCTTTAGTGACCAGGGAGCCGCCCACTATGGGTCCGTCGCGCCTGGTTTTTTTTTTAATTCTCATAACGCCTATGCGTGACGAGGGGGACACATATTTCTACGAGGTGGTGTCGGTTCCCACTCCTGTCGCTCATCGTCGGGGATTGCTTATTCGTTTAAACTTATTTCGCAATAATGTTTTCCCGCGCCTATAGATGTTTCACATAAAAATAATCAGAAATAAGAACATTAAACCCGACCAAAATAGAAGCTTCAATAGACCCCCAAGTTAGTACCGAAAACAATTTAAACAAAAACTTTCACAAAACGCAATCGTTAACATCCGAACAAAGTAAACGTCATGCGAACTATGTAAAAGAGGGCATAAACTTATATATTGCGAGAAGCTTAAAAACTTAAAAGTTAGTCGAAAAGATTTTACACAAATGCAAAAGCAAATTTAATATCTTATACTGTCACAAAAGACACCATTCAATGCTTCATTACAGCAGATACTACTCATTCCAAAGAAGCGTGTTCATAAACGTATGAACATGACACTCTTATTTCTTAAGATAAAATTATATAATATATAGAAAATGATATTTGTGACACAAGTAAAGTATTACATAAATACATTACATACATATTACAATAAATGAAATAAAAAGAAAATACAGTCCACTAAATTTCAAGTGCAATAGTACGCAACAAAATTGTAATACATGTGAAACTTGCTCATAAAAATGTGAAAATCATTGCCTATTGAATAAAACTCATAAACCAGCGTATAGTATATAAAACCAATATAAATATACAAACATACGTATTCCAAATACTAATGGATACAAGCAACAACTGATAACAGAGTATCTATGGTAAGTACGTATGTATGTGTATAAGTGCGTTAGATGCATTAAGTCACACAGTGGTTCTAAACAGTTGTAAAATATCAATGCGTTGGTATCTGAAGTATACAATAAAAATATAATACTTATTTACACATATATATCTACACTAAGCATTGGCGGATGGAGTCATGTGTAAAAGTTCACGAAAGTGAGGAAAGTTTTCTGATCGAAATTCACTTGGAAGTGGCCAGAAACGATTCTTTTACATATGACTCAAGCAGCTCACGACTTCCGGTCCTTCACCAAGTATCCTCTGGGTAGTCTAAGAACATCCGTTTGAAAGCGAGCTATAGTGAGAAGGCGAAACATTTCCTGCATAGTGTTGTGCGCAGGGTTTGGGACCCGCCACATAAAAAAACCAACCCAATGAAAACGCAACAACAGCCTCGAATGAGAGAACGAGGGCAAGACGAAATATCTCCTGTCAACAAACAAACAGTCGTCGCACTCGCGACTTGGCACTCACGCCACTGTTGACAGTCATAGCCTTGAAGTTGTACATAATTTCGTCTTTTTTTTTTTTTTTTTTTTTTTTT
>NW_017534644.1:25171-36026 GCF_001853355.1 Bactrocera latifrons
GATGTTGTTGGTTGGTTCAGCCGCTCCTGACATGGAGGCAGACGCTGCCCAGTGAGCCGCTCAATCTGAGTACGACGCTCCCGGGATTTTTCCTTGTTTGACACGTAGTTTTGGGCGGTGTCGGTTCGCCCCATCACAGAGACTTCGTCGGGTAGATATAACCTTTTAAGCTATACCCTCCATCCCTGCTGCTTTGGTCGAGGACTGCTTATTGGTTATTCGCAGCTAACCTTCATATCTGGAGGCCGTTCAACTATCCGCCACCTGCTGACCCCCACAGTAGACCAAGCTAGCCCTGTGCATAATTTCGTCTGTTTTGGAACCAGCGTAAACACCACCAGCAATGTCATCCTGGAAACCCAACGCAGAATAACTCTTGCCAACAGGTGCTACTTCTGACTGAGTAGGCAATTGAGAAGCAAAGTCCTCTCTCGACAAACAAAAACTAAACTCTATAAGTCACTCGTAATTCCCGTCCTGCTATATGGTGCAGAGGCTTGGACGATGTCAACAACGGATGAGTCGACGTTGCGGGTTTTTGAGAGAAAAGTTCTGCGAAAGATTTATGGTCCTTTGCGCGTTGGCCAGGGCGAATATCGCATCTGCTGGAACGAGATATACGACGACATTGACATAGTTCAGCGAATTAAAAGACAGCGGTTGCGCTGGTTAGGTCATGTTGTCCGGATGGACAAAAACACGCCAGCTCTGAAAGTATTCGACGCAGTACCCGCCGTGGGAAACAGAGGAAGAGGAAGACCTCCACTCCGTTGGAAGGACCAAGTGGAGAAGGACCTGTCTTCACTTGAAATATCTAATTGGCGCCACGTAGCGAAAAGAAGAAACGACTGGCGCGCGGTAGTTAACTCGGCTATAATCGCGTAAGCCATCAAGAAGAAGAAGAAGCATAAACACATATACATTGTATGTACATATGAAAATTTACAAGAAATTTTAATAAAGAAGATCAGAGTCAAACGTGAACATCCACAGAATCATTTTGAAGAGTGTTTTACACAAAAATAACCACGTGTGTCTTAATTCCACAGTCACCTTTTAGTCCACAACTAATTTTCCAAATTAAAGACACGTTTGTATGTAGGCACACGCGTATATGTACGAAAGAGGATGCCCCAATGGGGTTTTATTATGAAAAGGTTTTAAGAAACGAAAATTTGTATATATAATTCCGGTAGAACGTGGAATGTGAAATTTGAGAAAATGCGCCCCCTCGATGATGAGCTCGAAGAAAGGAACTATTACCGCACACGCGTACAAGTCACTGCTGAGGTCGAAAGCGAAGTGAATTGTGATCTCCTTGTTAGTTGCTTTTTACCCTTTGGTGTGTGGGATCAGATGGTGTGATGTTACTCTTTGGTGCACGTGTGATTTTTTTTTTTTTTTGTTTCCGAGGCGGAATCTTCTAAAGATACTACCCGGATGAGACTGGTAGCATGCACGACTCATATTGTCCGCAAGAGCACACCTCTTTCGGAACCACTCCCAGACAATAATCAATAACTATGTTGGACTTGCGAGACAGTATGCCTACGTACTAAACCCTTAACTCCGGCTCCTGTAGATTGTATTCGGTCTTGCGGGACCGCTGTTAAGCACTACTTTGAAGGACCAAGCTGGGCGATGACTGCCTCGTCACGACCTACCGCTCGGGTTATTCATGTGGTCTCATGCTTCTTCGCTGCCTTTCTTTCGTTCCGAGTTCTAGGAGCGCTACTGCGGCCCCCTCTTTCATTTTAACCCACACTAGCTGTGATCGCAGCATGTGACTCACTATATTATCGGGCGTTGTCCTTTCATTTGTCAGATTTTCTGTGGTGTCTCTATCTCGAGCAGGAGAAAAAGGCGTGCTCTGCGTTTTCTGCGGCATTTCCGCAAAAGGAACATTGTGTTTCATCGCCATGGCCAAATTTGTGTAGGCATTCCCTGAAACAGCCATGGCCCGATTAGAACTGCATTAAGTAGAAATCTGTCTCCCCGTGTTATCTGTCAATCGAGGCTGATACATTCCTAATTAATCAATGGTATCTTCCTTTAACTGCCGCATCTCATTGTTTTGGCACTCATCGTAACTTGTCTTCCTCTCCTTTTTGCGCTCGTTAACCCCATATAGGAGCTTCGTACATACATAAGCACTGACTGGCTAACTTTGGCCAACAGAGCTCTCCTACTTTGACTTTGGCCACCAATGACTGCCATGATCCTCGACAGGGCCGCAGTCACTTCAGCTCCTTACCACACTCCTTTTCAATGTGTGCCTTGAAATTGAGCCTCGTATCGATGATAAGGCCAAGGTACCTTAAAGAATTTTGCGTTACGACGTTATATCCATCAATGTTCAAGGTGATCGTTTCTAGCCTTTTTTTTGCTCGTGATGACCATTGCCTCCGTTTTATCACCTGCAAACTGCAGCTTGTTTCTCGTAAGCCAGCCTTTAATTTTCGACACGGTCTCATTGCATATGTTCTGTAAGAGTTCTTTAGCAACGATCGTTACGGCAATGTCATCCCCATAGCCAATTATCTGTGCCTCTTTTGGCAGCGGTAATCGTAACACCCCGTCGTACAGCACATTCCAAAGTAGTGGACCTAGCACGGAGCTTTGTGGTACTCCACCTGTCACCGTGTAGGTTTTTGGGCCTGCATCGGTATCGTACAACACTAGTCTGTCAGACAAATAACTGCTAATTGTCCTCAAAAGATACCCCGGGGTGTTTCTTGCCTCTAATGCTCTCACTATATGTGGATAGTGCGCCGAGTTGAAAGCGTTTTTCAATTCCAGCGTAACAACTGCGCAGTATTTTTCATCTCCATACATCCATCTGGTGCCCTCTATGGCTTTGACCGCAATGTCCGTCACTTTTCCAACTGCGTCTAAAGTGGACCGATGCCTTCTGAATCCAAATTGGTTTTCAGATAACCCAGGGGACTCTTCCTCTAGGTGGCGGTCTAGACGTGTGCAAATCAATATTTCCAGTATTTTGGTCATCGTGTCGATCATGCAGAGTGTACGATACTCACTCGGATCTCCAGCCGGTTTGTTTGGCTTCTGAAGAAGAACCAGCCGCTGTTTCTTTCATACTTTCAGGAAAATTCCATTATTCAAATATTGTGTGTAGAGTTCTGTGAATGCCCTCTTGCTATGGCTCATGGCAATTTTCAGTGCCTTGTTCGGGATGCCATCAAGTCCTGGAGCCTTTGCGTTGCCAAATCTCTCCGCCGCTTCCATTACTCGGTCACAATTACAGATTCCATCATGGTTGGTATCGTTCTACTCGATTGTGTTTCTTGAGTTAGGAACAGCGTTTTCATCACCTTTTCTGGGATGGTCGGGCAGGTTGGTGCTTGGCTTTAACCCCCTCTCATTTTCGCCATTACTATTTTGTACGCGTCACCCCACGGATTCTCGTCCACCTTTTCACATAGTTCTTTAAAACTCGAAGACTTATTTCATTTGATAGCCTTCTTGAGTTCTTTACGTTTTCTTTTGAAACTTTCTCGCAATCTTGTATGATGTGGCGTACCTTGGCTACTTTGGCAGAGGCGTCTCGCTTTATGGCATTCGCTTCTCAATGTGCTGATCTCCTCGTTCCACCAGTATGCATGCCTTTGGGTTATGTTGTGTTCTACATATACCAGCGTAACACGCTTTACTTATGTGCTTCAACAGTTTTTCAGCCTGTCGGTCAACATTGATCGCAACATTAGGTTCCCATCTAACATAAGCTTGAAAATTTCTTCATCGAGCTTTTCCACCTTTTATTCTTTTTTCTGCAATTTCGCTAGATCGAGTTTGTATTTGTTTGTGGATTTACCACAAGATGGCCAGGTGACTGTTATGTATATAAAAGTCGCACACCTTCCAATTTGCAGATCGAACCAGCATACTGCTGGCTAATGTGATATCTATTGTCAATCCACGTCCGTTATCTTCAAAAGTATTTCTACCACCGGTATTGAGCAGCACGGCGTCTAATACAGAAAACGCTTTGAGTAGAGCATTACTCCATCTCTTTGTGTAGCTACTACCCCATTCAATTGCCCATGAGTGTAAATCGCCTGCTATTTCGTAGCCTCCTTGCAACACACCCGGGGGAATATAGCAGCTATAGAATTAAATGCCACCTATATTCGCTCGTGTATAGTAAGTAGTAAGATCTTCCCAGAAGCGGCTTATCGTGGAAGGCGTTGCTCCCACAGGCCCAGATGGCAGCTTTTTTTTTTAATTGTCGGAGATCCTCGTGCCAGTGTTTCTGTTCTTATATTGCTCACACACTATCGCCACATCTATCTTTTCTTCGAATTTTGTTTGTTTCAGCAGCTCTTGAGACCATTCACAGTAGTTTAGGTTGGTTTGAAAACCTCCCATTTTATCTTTTTACACGCCCCTGGATATAGAGGATACTTCCAGCTTCCGATGCGGTGTCCGGTTTCCTTTTTCCCGCAGCTTTCGCATGCTTTTATCACATTCCTTTGCGAACTGTCCCTTTTCACCACATTTAACACAACATGTGCTTCGATCTTCCTCACTCGTACATGCCCTCGCTAGATGGCCGTATTCCAGGCACCTGAAACACTTTCTGAGGTTCGGCTTTTCCCTTATTCTGCAGACCACCCATCCAACCTTGAGCTTATGAGCGTCAAACAGCTGTTTTGAGTCTCCTGCAGGAAGGCTGATGACTGCAGTCTGCGTTTTAATGCATTTACGTCAAAGGAACTCAGCTCTTTAATTTGTGAGCATATTGCCACCGCTATGTCCTCTTTAGTGGTGATTTCGTCCAGGTCTCTGATCTCCATTGATACTTTGTGACTTAGGGCTCTTATTTTCGTCTGGTCGCTTAGAACTTTGCATATCTTCCTTTCATATGCTCCCGAGTTTTTCATCTGGGCCTTCTGCATTTCAAGCAGTAACGTTGGTCGGGAAACGTTCTCGCCAAGCTCTTTCAGAGCACCTTCCTTTTTGACGGCTCTAAGCATATCGCTGTACGACATGTTTCAAGTGCGTGCAATGATACTTGAATCGGGCCTCGGACGTGGAGCAAAAGCAGCCTTTTTAATCGGGTTTTGTGTTTTTCGTTTTACCTGTTTCCATTCGTTTGTTTTTTCCTCTTCCTTCCGTTCTTTTGTAGGAATGTTTTCATTCTTCTTGCACGCGTTGTTCCTCTTTTGGACTTCCTCTTGGCTGGCTCTTTTTTTAGATGGGGTCTTTCGCGTGAGCTGCTCATCCTCGCCGGGTTTTTCCGGCATTGAGTATGTTCCTGTAAACCTTAGGGGCATTTCGTCTGCTTTCCTTGAATCTGTTATACTCGCTTTGTGCGCGTGCGTGGAGTCCTGTGATAGAAGTAAGTAGGTCACGGATCTGATTATTAATCGACCGTTGAAACAGCTTCATTGCTTCTATTAGCCTCTTGATCATGTCGACAGTTCGGACATAATGTCACCCTTCGGTTGCGTGAGTTTTGCATCGCAGTTGGTGACGCCATCGCTCTTACAGGTTTTTCAACAACTAGCGCCTGTTTTGGTGATCGAATCAGTCATGGTGCACGTTTGAAGGGGTCAGCATGCTGCCGGGGCTTTGAGTACCGTTTCTCATCATGCAGTCAGGTATACTGCTTCTATTGGTTTTGGTGTATTTTCTCAAGTTATTCTCCATTTGTTTGTTTTTTACAGCGCATTGTGTGTAGGGGCCGGGACGAAGTATACAGGAATGGCTGTACACTCGGAGACTATGCTCCTACCCCAGTTCCATGTGGCCTGTCCTTCGCTTTACCAATCCCGGAAAACACGGACGGACCGGCGCTCGCCCTGGACAACGCAGGCTACTACCCCTCCGTCCAATGCACACTCCCTAATCAGGGAAGAAATGGCTTTTTACTGATCCATCATGCGGCTAACACCTCGGCAGAGCAAGCTCACATCAGCCTTTCCATCCTAGCAGCGGAGATATCGCTGTCAAGATATCCAGGGACCCCCAGTGCGCCACGCTGTGTACCGGTCACGTTGTAATATCAGGCGCACCTAACATGGTGAACAAACGCTTCCTGGTCCGCGCCCATTATTGGTGCCCAACATGCCCTTGCTTGATGTACATGTATGCGGGTGGCGATGTGTGTTGCTATCATGAGTAGTGTGGAATGTGGGTTGTAAGCCCTGATGGTGAGTTTGGTGAAGGTGCGTGTCAGTGTTCTGAGGTTGAGGTGATGTGGTGTGATAGTGGGGTGTATGTGTGGATGTCGGGAGAAGATGCTCATTTATACAATGGGTTTAACTGCAAAAGCAAATTCCGAAATCCACAATTATAAAAATCGCCAAGTGACGCCATGTTGCTTAAAGGCACAAAAAGCTCAAACACTGCACAGCGAAACAGAGTGGAACACAAAGTGGACTAGTTATGGAATCAATTACCACCATGACCTCTCAAGTTGAGAAACAATCAAATCAATACCTTAATTCACAATTAAGGAAATTTAAAAAGTTAAGGAAACTTCCCCTCTATAACAAACAAAATCCTATATGATCAGTATTGTGAAGACTTCTCTAAAGCAACAACTACTCGATCAAATAATGGCCGGTACGTCGTACGACTCCCGCTAGAGCCACAATTTTCCAATACTCCACAAATTGGTTTAAAAAACAAAGTGATAGTCCATATACTAAAAGCACATACATATATCTTCGGCCCGCAGGATGCCTCTCGCCAATAATGAAAAAAAAACACACAATTCTGAACAATTCCTAGAGCGGTGGCGGTTTACTAAACGCCAAATTAGTGCATATGCACTAAAACATATAATATAATATAATATAACACAGTTGTATCAAAAAGTCAAAAAATCGACAATTTTCATAAATTTTCAAAAGTAAATAAAATCTCAAAACGAAGTTAAGGGATCACCATACCCCCAATGCGATACAGTGACGCATCTATGCAAGCGCTCCTCATATTGACGGGTTATGGGAATCAGTTATACAAAGATCCAAATTAATTATGAAGAGTTCTTTACTCTACGAATCGAAGCCGTTCTCCGTTAACGGCTATTATCTCGCACGATCCCTCTAATTTCATAGCCCTAACTCCATTTTTAAAGAGTACCCATTCTGGCCACATCTGAGCTAGACGTGGAGTGCCTATCCTTAATAAGCCGATAATACAGAAAAGGCAAATAATAAATAATTGCCATACCAAACCGAAAAAAATGTAAATAACCGAAAATAAAATTAACAAATGCAAATAACGCATATATTATTTTTACTATAATAATAAGTCAGATAAACCCGCGATATATAGTACCTTGCCAAACGTACCTAAAAGTAAATAATACAGTATATACAGTAGATAACCTTTTCGTGTTAACTTTCTGAGGGGTGAATAGCGTAATAGTCAGATAAACCCGCGATATATAGTACCTTGCCAAACGTACCTAAAAGTAAATACCACAGTATATACAGTAGATAACCTTTTCGTGTTAACTTTCTGAGGGGTGAATAGCGGCCATCTTGGACATATATCTTTAGTGTTAGTAGTAATTATAATAGTATACCTTTTAATACTATATTTCCGTTATAAATGTAAAGCGAATCATGCTGATAGAATCATTGTCAATATTCCCAACCGGTAGAATATTCATAACATAAAAGAATACAGTCCACTAATTTAAGTAATAACTTTTTCCCTCGGCAATATGTTCAAATATCATTGAACATGCATATTTATCAACAAAGCCGAAATATAATTAAAAATAAATATAATTTTCAAGATACATACATACATATGTATGTACATATGTACATAAACATAGTCATGCATTTACATGAAATGCACTTCAAATAATAATAAAAATTCATGGGACAAAAGTCATAAAGTTACAGAACAGATAACATTAAAGACACACACACATATACGTATTAAATTATTTACTTGAAAGTAAGCCCATGTCAAGCAGCAATAAATAATATGTTGCAATACAAACAAACATATACATATACACATATATTTAGTTATTTAAGATAGTTTTAAAATTTGTATATAAGCAAGGAATACACAAAATAAAAACCAGAATGAAAATATTCTCCCTTGATATCAGTCTATCATTGCCCCCCCACCAGTGGTAAGGATTGTTAGATACTGTATTTAGGAATTAACACGACTTCTTCAACTTGCTGCTGGAGAAAATAATTCGAGCTGCAGAACTTAATCGAGCAGGTACAATGTTTTTTGTAGGAGTGTATGACTGCTGGCGTATGCCGATGATATTGATATCATTGGCCTCAACACCCACGCCCATAGTTCAGACTTCTCCAGATTGGACAAGGAAGCAAAGCAGATGGGTCTGGCAGAGAACGAGGGCAAGACGAAATATCTCCTGTCATCAAACAAACAGTGGTCGCATTCGAGTTATGATTAATAGTATACCGGTCTGAACTGTAGCAAGAATCAGATAGACTCTGCCATGAGATCAGCAATTCGAGTCTGCCCCAATGTGTGGGTATATCGCACATTCCCACAGACTCAAAATATGCCGAGTCTGCTGTTTTGGTCACGTACTGGCTGATCATGCAATGTGGTGCATAACTGCATGTCATCAGTTGACGTAACCTGAGATTCAACTCCCCCAAAGTCACTCTGAGAAGTCTCCTTACTTCTTTTATTTAAACTTTTCAAAGTTATTTTCTAATTTTGTTTACATAAGTAAATAATAACAATAATTATACTTATTAGTATTATTCTAATTAATGAGACACTTATGCCATAAGATACTTTTAATAGATTTAATATTCTTAAAATGATTTAGTACGATAACGTAAAAATTTATTTTTGACACATAGGTTTGGTTTAACATTTTAACAGGATGTATCAGTTTATCATTGAATTTAGTTTTCTTGTTACTAAATTTTTCTTCGTTAATTTAAATTTCACATTTCGCAAAATTTATTAAAAAAAAAAATTTATTATAAATTCTCAGCCGAAAGCCTTTGATGCTAGCGCTGCGTACTTTAGTTTATTTAATAATTTGTTTATTATGTAAGCTTTAATAAAATAAAAAAAAAATAATTTATAATAGTAGTCTAAAATTTCTGTCATCACAACTTTGTATTAGTCTCAAATTATTTGCATTGTTGATGATTAAAGTATCATCACTTATATCTTTTATTATTGTAATATTGTTATATTTAAATTCACAGGATTTTTTTTAATAACGTATTATCTTTATATTTATAATTTGTTGTTACAATTTTTTCATCCTCCTGAGCTATTTGCAATTTTCGTTTTTTGGGTAGAGGCATAATTAATTTTACATATACATTAAAAAAAAATTTTGGTATTTGCATAGCGAACACTACTACTTTGGCTAGTTTCAGTTTATAAGAATCTATGTCGAAGCTATCTATTTCCTCCATAGTTAACATCGCCATTATGTACAATTGTGCTTAACCTATCATCTTCATTTTCCATACTTATTCTATCTAATTTAAGTGGTATTTTTATGTTTGTTGCATGAATGTTTTGTAGAGCGGTGATTCGGAAATAAGGTTAGTCCTTGTGTCTTACTCTTTTATAATTTTTATCGGCCCCGTTGTTCTCAGTTCTTCCTAGTCCTCTCTGAACATTTTTCTGTTGTGCATTATGAGTTGTTTCTTCTGGTCTATTGCGTTTTTCAAAATGGTTGGCTCAATACTATTTCTTGCATTATTGGGTTTACATTTTATTCTTGAGTGATAGCGATCACTATAGATACCTATAACGATCTGTATCCTCATTTCTGTTGAGAGGCTTGGATCCTCAATTCCTGTTAATTTTTCTAATAGGGTTGAGTGCAGCCTCTCAATGTCTGCATTACCTGTATGGGAGTTTGGTATTGTTAAGTGTACTTCGACTCCTTCTGTATTTAAGAACTGAATCAACCTGGCCCTGAATTCGTTGTCCATGATGATCTTCTTTGGTTTCCAGAATTTCGTGAAATGTTCATTTATGATGGCCTCCTTTGCTCTCCAACTTTTGTCAGTTATATTGTATGCTGCTGCAAATTTTAATAGTTTATCAATTACTGTGACAAATGACTGCTTTTTAAAATGAAAAATGTCCACTTGTATTATTTCATTTTTATCTGAAAGTGTCTCTGTTAGTTTGAACTTCATCTTTATCGGTTTCCAGTCATATTTAATTTGCTTGCATTTTTCGCAATTAACTATAATTACCTGTACATATATGCTCCCTTAATTTTGGATAGTATATTTTATCATTAAGTGTACTGTAAGTCTCGTTTATTCCGATTTGCATTGACTTATTACTATGGTAAAGTGAAATTTGTTTATGCAAATCTTCTTCTTGTATAATTTCTGTTGCTCTTTTTGTAGATTTTATGAATTGCAACTTGCTATTGCAAGAAAACATGCTTATAAGTAGTAGTTGAATTGTGTGATAATCGGTCTCCTCTACTTCGGAAAAAATTCCCATTTTGCTCCTATCAATATGTCTTTGGAAAATATTTTTCAATATGTTCTCCG
Source organism: Bactrocera latifrons (assembly GCF_001853355.1). Lineage (NCBI taxonomy): Eukaryota > Metazoa > Arthropoda > Insecta > Diptera > Tephritidae > Bactrocera > Bactrocera latifrons. The sequence continues at coordinate 35,695 of NW_017534644.1, forward strand.
TATCAATAGGGTTAATCTCTATTACTTTCGTTCCATGTTTTATTTGAACTTCAATTCCAATAGTTCCTCTTCTGCGGAATGTATTGTATCTGATATTTCTAAATTAGATTCTTTGTCATTAAATTCGTCGATTTTTGGACAGTTTTCGATTCGGCTCAAACTACTGCTTTGTTTTTCCCTTTCTGATATTCAATTTCATAATTAAACTCTTGAAGTTTTAATAGCCACCTCTGGTGACGTTGTGAAAACTCCCTTCCTTTTAATTTATTATTTCAAAATACTATCGGGCAACGATGAGGAGGATGGAGTCATGTGTAGAAGTTCACGCAAGT
>NW_017534644.1:37584-39734 GCF_001853355.1 Bactrocera latifrons
ACCAAGTGGAGAAGGACCTGGCTTCACTTGGTATATCTAATTGGCGCCACGTAGCGAAAGGAAGGAACGACTGGCGCGCTGTTGTTAACTCGGCTATTATCGCGTAAGCGGTGTCTACGCCAATCAAGAAGAAGAAGAATGATCAGTTATACTTTTACATTTTGTGCCATATATTATATGTATGGCCTGAAATATGTTACTGAATAGTAGGTTGTCAAAAAAGTCTTGCGGTATTTTCCCTAGTTGGCGCTGAGAGCGCTTAGTTCTAGTTTTATTCGTCGGGCATCGGGTCATGCTAAACCATTTTGGAAAGCTCATTTCACGTGCTAACAAGTGTTTGAGCGATTGCCGTTTCTTTTAAGGCGTTCGTGAGTTATAGCGTCGCAAACATGGAAAAAAATAAAGAGAAAATACGGCATATTTTACAGTTCTACTACGATAAAGGCAAAAATTCATCTCAAGCCGCCAATAAAATTTCTGCAGTTTATAGACCCGATACACTTTCCATTTCCACCGCACAACGTTCTGGCGTAGAGGTGGTCGAAGATGCGCCGCGCTCCAGAAGGCCTGTCGTCGAAAATTGCGATAAAATCGCTGAATTGGTCGAAAGAAACCCGCATAGTAGCAACCGTAGCATCAGCCAAGAGCTGGGCATGAGTCATCAAAAAAATTTTTTGATCAATTGGAAATTCAATAAAAATACCGCAAAACATTTTTGACAACCGATATAATGGTTAGAAATTCTTTACCTGTTGTAGCATATTTCTGTTCATGGTTATTTAAAGTTCTGCTAATGTAGCACATTAGCTGACCTTGTTGAGAAAGCACTGCGCCTATTGCGCAATCACTTGCATCCGTTGTAATAGTGAATTCCTTATCATATTCAGGAAATTTTAAAATTGAGATGAGATGTTTTCAAATTTTCAAAAGTAGCTATGTACTGCGGATTACTAACCGAAATTTTTTATTTCCCACGCTATCGCAGTTCTTTGGTACTATGATAAAAGGTAAGGTAAATATAGTTTACTCCTACTTTTCCGAATTATACCTTGTTTTTCTGGCTCCTTAATTTGCCTTATGGCTTCTTCCTCATGTTTCGCAGGTAACCTATATATCTTGGAATTGATATGCTGGTTTGTGGTATTTTTTATTTCATGGACGAGAGAATGTAAAACAAACAGACAACTCTCTCACATATTCTAACCGAGAATATGAAGAGAAATATATATATATGTATTTACGGCATATGATGACATAGCATATATACCGAAGCAGAGAATATGAAGAGACAGAAACATCTGTATGCATGCCCATGATTACACTCCCAACGAATGTAAAGTATTTCGTTTTGCTTCTTTAAATTTTTGCTTTCTACATGGCAATATGGCAGCCAAATTGGCGAAGCCCAAATGTAGTAAATTTTACAACAAAAACGGTTTCATTCATAAACGCAGGCATATATTCCACAAGCGACCTCGCTTAATTCATACAAACAGACGCCGTAACATCTCCCCAAGCATGCCTTTGCCTACAAGCGCCTTTTCGCAACGATGGCAAAAGCTAAAAATTAAAAAGTGGCAACATAGCTGTTGTCGATTTACAATATTTGTCAATTCAAAAATATTTTTCCATGGCTCACCAAAATCGGCGTCGATATGTATGCAAGCTCATACATATGTATACATATTTACGCTGGTTTGTAGGCGAATCTGTTACAGCGGCAAGGGAAGCGGTGACAATCGGCGGTCATTCGTTTATTTTTTCGGCATAGCTTGGATTTTCTACCGTCAGATTCGGCCATTGGTTGACCGTGACAACGGAGATGTGAAAAGATGCGTGCGGCACTTGTTATTATGAATGTATGTACATATGTATGTACGTGGCTCCCATTTGCTTTCGTAAACAGACAGACAAATGTGCCAAAGAAATAATATTATATATGTATACATATGTATGCCATAGAAATTTTATTGCTACAAATATGGAAATGATAACGAAATAATGCGAATATGCATATTTCATGAAGGTCATTAATTTTTTTTTGAAGAAATAAAAGGAATGAATGGAAGTGTTTATATGAGCACATTTAAATTCATTTGGCACATCTTCATTTTATAACAGTCGAAATTAATATGATTTTTGAGATAATA
>NW_017534644.1:39930-42548 GCF_001853355.1 Bactrocera latifrons
ATTTTCGAAAAGGAAATATAAAATTTTTAAAATTTTTCGGAAAGCAATGGCTCATATAATATATTGTAATACAAAATAATCACTCATATGTGACAATGGTTCATATAGTGCAAAATAAGCATGCATATGGACTCAGAGAAAGCTTTTTAACATTATCTGTCTGAATTTGTATATTTTTCTACAAAGCATTTCTCTTTATTTATTCTCGCATGAATTCGTCATTTTACATAAATTTCTGCCAGAAAACGTTTGCCGTCAATCGAACATCAGAATTCGATTTGCACCTTCTCTATGCTTTATGTTCTCAGCGGGACCACCGTTTTTGTGTTTCTCAAGGCATCTCCGTCTTTATACATTAACTTTTCATACTTCTTTAGCAATTTTTCAACCTCCTTTCGTTCATTTGATTTTACATGATCCAATAGAATGTTTTGCATTTTACTTTCTTTCCAATGCATACACCTGCTCTTGGATAGTTTTTGAATAAAACGAAATTTTAACACCATTTTTAAGCTCACTTTTTTCGTTTTCAATAGCGATTATATTGAAATTATTAAATACCTGCTGACCCCGCAGCCGTTGTCCTGCGAAAAAGTATGTGTTTTGAAATAAAAAGAAAGCTGAATTTATCTTTTTTTTTTCAATGTAACGTTGCTTGATAAATCACATTTTTTGATTTCTGTTTCGGTGTACAGAAAAGATGGTTTTTAGACTCATGAGCACGCCACGTATATCTGACCGTGTGAAAAACATGGCACTTCCAAACTTGGCAAACCAAATTGTGTCGTGTTGATTGTCACCTCAAATGCAATTTTCACTGGAAGCGGAATTCGTTAGAACTGATATGGCAAATCATTGGAACTCGTAGAATCAATCATTTTGCCCTCTTGTATTTCATAGGTGAATCACAATCAGTCAGATTCCATTACACAGGTTCGGCACATGCAGATTGCGATACATAATAAGGACAGATCCAACTTTGAGACGTAAATGATGCGGTGGCATACCAAGCCGCTACAAAGAATTTAGAAGTTCCACTGGATAATTCACGGCGTCGTCTTTATTGTCAAGACGATCGATCGATTTGTATGAGCGCATTTCTCCCGGAATTTGACTTTGAATCTCACAATTTAAGTCGGTATTTTTGGCAGCTAACATTGCGCGTGCACTTAAGGAATCGTAGTTATGATAATTTGGCCAATGTTCGAATAAACATTCATGATGAGTTCACCTTTCGTAAATTGATAAACGGCGAATGGAATTGATATGAAACCACCGGAAGTATCAACCGGAATTGACCCATTTCCAACTTTTAGCGAAGGCGATGTAAAATGTCTTTGGCAATGTTATTTTTGTTCAATGGCTTACTTGTCCAAAACTTGCACACACCGTACCATTCAAATTTCGCAATGACTCAAATGAAGTTGAACCGCGAACATTAATCGAAGGTAGAAACCATTGTCATTTTAGGGGTGGATTGTATAAATTCGTCCTAAGGAATTAGTTGAAAACACACCTGGATGTCAATCAACTGGCTTGCCTTCCTTTCTGCGTAACTATTTCTTCGATGATGCATTCCATATATCTCAAGATATTTCCGAATAGGGCAATGTTTTCGCAAAAAGATCACTGGCAAAAGTTGAGAAAAACTCGTAAATGTTAATTTTGTTGCTGGCGATGTTTTAATTGGCTGTACTGTATTCTCTGAGTTGAAATATACTCTTTGGCCATTCTACAAATTAAATGCGAGTTGCACAATGGTCGGAAAACGTCATGAATTGCAAAAGTAAATATCCTACAAAGCACTTTATTGCAGTTCACGTATCGACCCATTTGATACTTGCTGATCTCATCTCGTTCAAGACCAATAACCGCCATGTTGCTTCCTTTAGTGACGTACTAACAAAAGTATTTTATCGATTACATGTGAATTAGTGGTGAACATACTTTGATATTCATTATTATAAATTAAATTCTGAATGTTCTGTCATTGTCGTCTGGTGAGTTACGCCGATAGAGTGGATATCCATCATTTCTAGTTTGTGTTTCCGAAAGAAAAGCACGTGGATAGTGTTTCGTGCATTTATTGTCAGACCTACAAATCGAAAAGGGATTGTAATGTTCGAAAGGTTCATGAATCATATTGGTTTTCACCACTTCAATACTGGATCTTTATCTGCATCAGGAATTTCCGCAGAAATTATTTCATCAATTTGATCTGGTGTAACCACCATCCAAAGAAGAATGTGTACGTGCGACAAACCTCCCTTTTGCCACTCAACAGAGTACATCTAGCATCCAACAGCACTACCAAACGTTGTAACTGGTGTTTGAAAAACGTTATTTTAGCGAAGCGTAACAAACTCAGCTCATTCGCATTCCTAAAATCGGTGCACATACAAAACAACTATTTTAAAACAAACAGACACGAAGTAGTAACCAGACGGTCCATGTTCCATTGCGGTGCTATGTTCGTCACTATCCGTTTCTATTATCGAGTGACATTAGTTTTATCTAAAAAGTTGTATGGTGTAAAATAATATACATATAATTGTTTTTTGTCGCATTTTTTAATTAGGTAAGTCCTTTTATCTATCTATAATTATTAAAATAAAGGG
>NW_017534645.1:0-20770 GCF_001853355.1 Bactrocera latifrons
CAGGTAGAACGTATCATGAGCACGCTTAAGAGTATGTTGACCTCCGTTGAAACTAGTCAGAGGTCGTGGCAAGATGCCTTAACTGAAGTACAGTTGGCAATGAATTGTACGGCCAGTCGAGTCACTGAGGTCAGTCCATTAGAAATGTTAATCGGTAAGCTAGACCTTTTGGTCTATTGCCAATAGCTGAAGAAGAAGATAATATAGTTGATAGGAGACCATGTGTTGATAAAAAACGAAGAGCGTCACCAAWCAAAACTTGATCTAAAATTTAAAGGTCCGTTTGAAATAATCGAATTATTGTATGTAAAGAACATATAAGTATGCACATGAATTTTTAAGAGKAATGCCAAATAAACAAATATGTACAGAAGTTGATGAAAATTTAGACGACTTTAGAGAAGATTCGTCTGATTCCCAAGTGGGTAAGAATGAGTATATGGACGGCACGGTAGGTGTCTTGAAATCCCAAGAGGGGACATAATGACTGCACCATAACAGATGGACTTGTTGTGGCGGGGGTCTGTAAATGGGTGTAAAAGGAAATTTACCAGTTGATAAAGATAATTGCTTTAATATGAATTGTTAATTATGGTTAAGGAGAAAATGTATTGAAAAAAAAGAATTTATGAAATGTTGTCAAGAAACCAATTTGTTTACTTTTTCTATTGCTTGATTTCGTTTTAAAGCCTCAAATTTTATGTGAAGAAATGTGAATAAAATGTTTGTTAACAAATAAAAAGAAAAAAATAATAATAATAGCAACTGACGTGTTAGAATATTATGGTTTAAAGTAAACACACGAGGACTTGTGATTTGTCAGGAAGGCCGTGTCGGAGCGCTTATGCTTGTATTTTGCATGTCACTGTAAATGCGTATGTTGTAGTGCTAATATTTTGTAGGTAACCGTAAGTGCCACAACGTTATTTGAAGTAGGCGACGCATTGGCGGCATATATTACGGCATTGTAGAATGTAAATGGGCAAATAAGCATAGTAACAGGACTAGAGAAACTGTTACTGAGTGAGGTCTGATCGTATTCTGCGAACAGAGTGATGTGTGGAATACAATGCTCGCGACAGACTGCAAACGACATCTGTCAAATATTAAGATACACACGTTCTTATGGACGGACCTATTTTGACAGCTGCACGACTACACGACTGCAGGCCGACAGACACATCTAGATGTGTATAAGAGACAGGTCTCACAGTTGTCGCTCTCGACAACAGTAGAAATGACTGTAGAGAGGAGTGATGCCACTAATATTTAAAATATAAAATTACTCAAAGCTCTAACAAACCTGACGTTATTTTACAAATAAAAGCATAAAATAGCTCTGTTACATCATTTATAACAACAATTGATAATTTAAAACAAATAAATTTAAATATTTACTCATATTTTGCTTAAAAATTTCACTTTGAACAAAATAATAAAATTTCATTGAAGTGCAGGTATTAGTATGGCCACACCGAAATTGTGTACATGCAGAATGGACAACTGCGTTGTTTTTTGTACATGCCGGCCATTGCTATGTTGTTGCCTCCTCACAAACGTTCTTGTAGTAGGATTCACAACGCCATTTTCAGTTCACTGTCGTGCTGCTGCAGTCTGTCGCTAGCATTGTGTTCCACACATGAAGAGACTCAGGAACCGTTAGCTACTTTTAGAGCAATGAAAGGGCGCGTATATAATTAGGCGCTATGTCCTCGCAGAGTCAGTTCAAGAGGTGATCTTGATGGGAGCAGAATTCTCTGTGCTTGTAAAAATAAAAATAACAAGTGAAGTTGTTGAATAAAGTGTGAAGTGTAATAGTGTGAAGTGAAGTGATATGGAGACTTCTACATATATATTTATATAAAGCGCTGCGTACTTTAGTTTATTTAATAATTTGTTTATTATGTAAGCTTTAATAAAATAAAAATATTTATATACGTATTACACATCAAAATACATATTTATTTACAGACCTTTAAAAGTTTTTATAACGTGTTAAAAGGCCGAGCGATCGCAAATATTCACGTATGTTTATATGTACGTAATTATGTGGGCATGTAAACAAAAAGAATCATATGCAAAATGTGTGCAAATTTTACCACACATAACTATGTGTGTAAATACATATGTACACATATTGTTTCATGCGAAATCTCCTTTGTCCCGAACAACCAATGGTCGAAGCTCACGTTTTGTCAAAGGGTCAATGTGACGAAAGACTGKCGCGACGGCGCACAGTGATCGATTTGAAGAATTTAGGCGGCCAAAAGTCAAAATCTTAAATACGTAGTAGGCACAAAATATTGACGTCTACGTATAGTAAACACTTCCGCGAATTACCCCCCATCTTTTTTTTCAACAAGCATACCTCACCGCTTCCGTGCAGTTAGACGCAATTTGATCGTTGACTTGATACGTATTTCTATTTGGGCGCCCAATTATATCAAATTTCGCAATACGCATGTATGTGTATTTTAATTTGTGTAGTGAAGTGAAAGTGAAAGTGATTTCCATAGCTCAGGTAAACTTTTAACTTTTATTTTTAACTTTCGTTATATTTTTCGGTAGTTGAACATACCCTCTTTTTCACACAAAAAAATGCAATTTTTTTAATTTCAAAAGCAGTTTTGTTATGGATCAGGGTTCGTCCGGATCATATTATTTGTTTATTGAATACGTTACACATTCAGCTTTTCTATAAAAAAAAACAATAGCCGCGGAATCCCGCTTACTCCTTAAAGACAGCATTTCAAAGTTGTTTAAGTGTGTTGGTGTCGTCGGCTCTCGTCGGCTACACGTACGCTACACCGACATGTTGTCGGCTCTGTTTGATGAAAATCAAAAATTTTTGATATTTCTATTTGACGGACGATAAATTGATCGCCTCCACTCATGTTTGACAAGCATGTCTCATTTGCAGTGAAGATTTCAAGCAAAGAGGACATAAAAAGTGAAGTGACGCGAAGAAGAAAAAAAGTGAATTGACAGAACTGTGAAGTGAAATAATTGAGAAATTTTAAAATAAATAAATCAAATCAAACAAATTAAAATAAAGTAAAATAAAATAAATAAAGTAAAAACCAATTTTCAAATTTACTTTATAGAGATACCTAGTTCGTCGGGGGTGAAAATAGTGACCCATAAATGTATGTTTGAGCAAATGCAACTACAAAATTTGCTAAGTATGGATGAGAAATTGGAGTTTTTAGAAAACCACTTGCTATTGTCTTGCGGAGACACTGTGGAAAGAAAAAAGAGCCTTAAGCATAAATTTTCCTACATCAAACACCAATTTAAACAGAGGTGGCTAAAAGCTCATAAAGTTGAAGAAGTTTTTATGAAAAACAACCAGAAGTGGCTGGAAGGCACTTTTGAAATACCAGTGCATTCGCTTAATCAACCAGGTCGTCCGAGCAAATCATTTTCGGATTCGAGTGAACGAAGCAAGAGAAGAAAAACTGAGGGAATTCGATGAAATGTTGATGATGAAATTATTGTACATGCCGCACAAGTCATATTGCAAACGAAGGGAAAAAGAAATGCCTCAAAAGTGCTCAAAGATATAGGAAATTCACCAACAAAGGCTAGTAAATATAGAAAAGCCCATTCCAAGACCAATGAAACTATTGCTCCTTTGGTCCCGTTCCAAGCACTCAAAATGTTCGTAGAAGCTGACCTAACAAGACGACAATATGAAATAATAAGGGCAATTAACCCAAAGCATTACCCTTGTTACGACCTTTTGTTGAAAGCAAAACAAGAATGCTACCCACCAAAGACGGCATTATGAGTAACAGCTACCTGCGCAGAAATTAGTTTACAATGCCTAATGGATCATACTATTCAAMGATTATCAATCTACCTGGAAGAAGTGTTATCAACCCTTAACGAAATTGAAAGAAAGTCATTAACGGTCATTTATAAATGGGGGTGTGACGGGTCACAACAAGCACGGTACAAACAAAAATTCTGGGATGCTRGTATATTTTTGAGTTCTTTTGTCCCACTTCAAATTATTTGTGGTAAAGAAAACAATAAAGTGTTTTGGCAAAGCCATCATCACCACGGTTTTGCCGCCGCATCAGACTTCGGTATGTGAAAGAAACTACAGATGTAACAAAAGAGGAAATAAGTTATGTGCAAAATTAAATTAAGAACCTCACTCTTACAAAAGTAAATATTGATGGAAAAGAATTTTCTTATAATCACATTTTAAAAATGACCATGATTGATGGCAAAGTTTGCAATGCTGTAACCAACACGACCTCAACTAGCCGATGCTATATATGTGGTGCCACTTCCAAAGATTTCAATAATTTAAGCAAAAAGAACGAGATAAGTCCCGATGCTCTTGAGTTTGGCATTTCGGTATTGCACGCAAAAATACGTACATATTTTTGAAAGCATTCTGCATTTGGCATATAAATTGCCCGTGAAGAAATATGGAAAGAAAAGGACTGAGGAAGAGAAATCATTAGAAGAAGAAAGGAAAAAAGAAATCCAAGAAAGATTCCGCTTAGAAACTGAGCTGTTGGTGGATATGCCTAAAGCCAATTTTGGTAATACCAATGATGGCAATACAAGTAGGAGACTTTTTGAAAACACAGAATTAGCGGCGGACATAACAGGCATTAACCACGAATTAATACACAAATTTAAAATCATATTAGAGGCGATTTCAAGTGGACACAAAATCAATACAACAAAATTCGAAGAATACGCCTTCAACACCGCGCAAATGTATGTGGAATTATACGGATGGCATCCCATGACTCCAACAATGCATAAATTACTATTACATGGGGCGACCATCATAGRTAAKGCACTGTTGCCAATCGGCCAATTGTCGGAGGAGGCTGCAGAAGCGCGAAATAAACTTTTTCGGTCATACAGACAGAATTTTTCAAGGGAAGAATGTGATAATTATCAAAGATTGCTTCTTACCTCAGATCCACTCGTAAGTAGTGAAAGATCGTTAAAGAAAACTTCACACAACATTTTTTCCAGTGAAGTTATAGAACTATTAGAACCTGCCTAGCCCCACAGACAATCAAGTATTGAGCACGAAGAAGTCGAGATAGAAACATCTTTTAATAAGACAATTTAATGCATTTTTATTTATTTATGATTTATGAGAATAAAATGTGTTTTTATTATAAATTATATGTTTTTCTTATTTATTTTCTAAAATAAATAGACAGTTTTTTAAAATACAGTCTTTCGAAGCCATTAACGTCCAAAAATAGTTTTAGCCGCCTAAATATTTCAAATCGACCACTGAGCATTTATAATATAATATCAAACATATCGTATACTTATTTAATAAATAACTCAAATATTGTTTAGAAACTAACATAATTTATTTAAAATGTTAGTTAATTAAGAACTGCCGCTTCGTGGAAGCTTTCCACTTCTCAAAGGACAGACACATATGTAAGTGCAGTCAAACTTTCCACCGTTAAACTGCAACCTAGTGGTGTTTCTAACTTTTGTTTAGAAACCGAGGATAATGGAAAAACATGTGTTCAGAGTTTTTACTGACTCCATACACATCCAAAAATACGGACCGACGTCATTTTGAAATTTTTATTGATAGCCCTCTGAAGTAAGCTCGCTTAAGTTTGGGTCAGGTGGAAATCCAGGTCCTCATGTGGTCTTCTTATTCACGTATGGATGTCAGCTATAAGTCTGTGGGTCCACCGTCCTTTAGTTGAGGTTTGGGACCGTTGGCGCCATACGCTTATGCTCTTCTTTTACTCTCTTCTCTTTTGGATTTCTGTAATTGACGCTTATAGCTCATATAATCTCGTGAGCTCGTCACCCTGGATGTCTATGGTCTGCATACTAGTTAGTTCTTCAGCTGTTTCGCTGGAAATAGTTCGAAAAGCACGCGTTACTCATATTGCTGTGAGTCTATACTCCGCATTTATTGGTCTGTCATATTTTATGTTTAGTGTCTGTATCCACACTGGAGTTGCATATAGTATAACTGACCTCATCGCTTTTGCGATTAGAAGTTGGCGGCTGGAGCGCACACAGCCTCTATTTGCCATTATTCTTGATAAGGCGTTATTAATGTAATCTGCTTTATTTGCTATGTTTGTCAAGTGCTGCTTGAATTTCGCACTCTCCTATAGTAAGAGTTATTAGTTCCTCAATTTTCCTGGTGGTTATGAGCAATACCTCGGTTTTGTGCTCAGCCAATTACAAACTCATGAAAGAAAACTATTCGCGTAGACCATTTATGCATTTAATACATTTATTTTGGAGGTCATCGAGTTGTTTAGCTACTGCTACCACTATAAGTCCGTCCGCGTATTTTGGTTATGGTATTCTTAGAACCCCACCATACACGAGATTCTATACCAGAGGGCATAAAACTGAACCTTGTGGTACTGCACTTGAAATAGGGTAGCTCTTGATGCCTTCGGTGGTGTCGTAGATCAGCCTTCTATTTTCAAAATAATTCATAACGATATTTATGAGTTACTGAGGAGCGCGTATATAAGGCTTCGAATATATAAGTAAATTTAGCATAGATGAATGCATTCTTCACATACAGAGTGATCAGCGCACTACATTTTTTTGTACCACCTTTCCATCTTTTGAAACTTGCTGCAATTTTCGCAGATTCGACTATTAGACCTCTATTTCTGAAGCCGTATTGTCTTTCAGATAGCGGTTTCTTATTATGCTTTCATACACCGTGCCCATTGTGTCGAGCATACACAGAGATTCATCTTATGGTTCTTTTGGTTTTAGGATTAAAACCAACCTAAACATAATTTTCTTGAGAATGTCCGCATATGCTCCTCCGTCTTTTTTGTTTATAATAATGGCGTCTGGTTTCGTACGAATTATTTTTTCAACCGCCTTCCTCGTTTATACCACGTTCACCCATTTCTCGGATGCGGACTTATCTAAGGAACTGTATTTCGGTATAATATTAATGTCTTAATTGGCATAGACACCGCTTACGTGATTATAGCCACACTGCGCGCCAGTCGTTTCTTTCTTTTATAATCTTAATGACCTCACATATAACGCCTGCGTATTATTGTTCGCGTTTTTTCTTTGGTGGTAAGAAACCTCTTAATTCATGTATCCTCTTTGCCATATGGTTTTCTCTGAGGATAGGGGATACCTGCGTCGCTTTTCCTACCATAGCTCTTTTCAGCGGATTCCATGGATTTTCAGCCTTATCGTACAGGCTCTTTATGCAGCTTAAAAGATCGCTCATAGCTTGATTAATATGTCTCTGGCCAGACATCATAGTTTCAAGCTTCTTGATTTTTGTGCAAAGTTTCCAAAAAATATTAACAGTTTCACTGTTCTGCAMTTGCTCACATTTTCTGCCTCTATTATGTTGGGCGGCATTCTAAAAATTGTTTATCAGTCCAGTAGCGGAATTGAATGGTTCAGTCCGCCCGTAACTAGTTAACCAAACTATGACACTTTAATTATTTATAACTAAGAGATTTCGCAAATTGTTTAGGGACTACAAAGAAGCCCGTTTACTTCACTCAAACAATCAATACTTATTTTAGCTGTGCATAGACAAATGTATGTATGTATACTTTTTCTCTCCAGCAACACTTTCATCTTGTTATTTATTATACAATAACTTCACTCTKTCGTCACTGATAATGTTTTTCCATTAAATATTTATAAAATACTGTAGATATTTTGTTACCTTTCCATATATGTATAAGCACTCATCACTTACAGTTTTACCTTTTAATATTAGTTTCCGAAATAAATGATCACACTTCTAATATCGTTTCAATTTCATAATCAAATAATTATGCTTATACAAATTTTAATCAGTTTAAACATTTTGGTATACGGGTCGTAGAAAAAGATTGAAAAGGAAAGATAAATTCGCAATTTCCGTTTTGTCAGGGCGACGAAGTGTGTTAGTGCTGAATATGGAGTAGTGTGTTTTGTTTGTAGTGTAGTGTAGATAAATGACTGGGAAGGCTTAGCTCATTTAGCGGCGAGTGAGGCGAGAATCTAGGTCTCAATAAACACGGTGATAATAACCGACGACGCAATAATATAGCCTGTAGAGTTCTCACACTGCACTAGGTTACGCACCACAAAGCTAAAATGGCACAACATCCAGGCAGACCAGATGAGATACGGTATTGATACACAGAATCCTGATAATACCCATAATTTTACTCTTCCAGTTCAAACATCTACAATTTCATTTAAAAGTCGCTTTCTCTGTCACAATAAATAACTGGACAAACTCTAAAAGCAGTCGTTGTTCAGCTGGGCGCCCGTCGATTCTTCCATGGACAACTGCACGTGGTTTGCTCGCGTATGTCTAGAGCAAGAAATATTTTAATATACGAAGAAAACAATAAAATCCGCAACCTTGTTTACCGGGAGGTTCTGCACTTAAATTATTGACCGTTCTGGCAGTTAAAAAATTTTGTAAATTTATCTTTCCGATGCTCAAATTTAAATTATTTAGCTTTTGAAAATGTGAATAGTTATTATTTTTACTGTTAATACACAATGTATTTTCCCTATTAATATGTTAAATAGCTTTTCCCGCGGTTTCGTTCATATTAAGCCTCCAGAATAAATAACCCACATTACTAACAATACTATATATAACTAAATATATAGCATGTACATTATACGCTGATCATCTTCGTGGTAGGGGTGTTATCCCAAATTTAGTCTAATTAACAGTCTCGATGAATTTTTGTTTTGTTAGATTTTGAAACTTTTTGACAAACAATCATATCTGCCGAAATAATTTTTTTTAAATTTATTTTACTAACAAAAAATGGAATTCAATTCTTGAATTGAAACTTATTTCATTGAATGTAGTTGCAAAATTCATGATGACTTTGCAAAAGGGCCATCTACTAGGATCATCAACAGAAATAAACAAATGCAAGTTTTCCCGTCTTTCCGAGCACATTTGAACATTCTTCGGGTATATAACGAAATATGGTTTCATGTTTAAATACCATACGTATAAGATTATTAGTTATTGAAGCAATTGTTACAATTCTTTAAAAACTTTCAAAATAGTGTCCTCTGCGTCGATGCAGCGCTGCCATTGCGATTTCCAAGTATTGAAGGCGTTACGGAAGGCATTCAGTGGAATAGCCTCGGGAGCCGATGTGCGTGCTGTTGGAGTCAGCACTGTCGTCTCAAAATGCTTGCCTTTCATCGCCCTTTTCAGGCAAGGAAACAAAAAAGTGTATGGCGGCTCTGAAAGCATTGGGATGCTGGTCTTGATTAGGTGGCTGTTTACAAGAGAGGCGGAGTGAGCCGCGGCGTTGTCGTTGTGCAACTTCCAATCGCCTGTGATGTCTAGTCGGACCCGATTGACTCTTTGTTTGAGTCTGTTGAGGACTTCCACGTAAAACTTGTCGTTGACGGCTTATCTAGGGGGAACAAATTCTTGGTGGTGGACGAATTCTACGAAGTCACAAAAGACAATAAACATCTTTTTCACTTTGGACTGGCTCATTCATCAGCGACCTCTTCCCGACCCTTCAAAAAAGCCTGGTGCCATCGAAATACACAAATTCTTGATAAATCAACCTCTGGATTAGCCTGCTTGATCATATCAAATGTCTCTGTCGCTGATTTACCGAGTTTCACACCGAAATACACCACTTCTTGCCAAATAAACCTCTGCATAAGCTTGCTTGATCATATCAAATGTTTCTGTCGCTGATTTACCCACAACTCACAGAAATACGTCCGGCACAAAAAATGCAGTCCTATTACTCTCCGGACCACGATTCATTAACTATTCCGTTACCATAGATGTGCTTCGAAGCCGTTATCGTATTTGTTTTAACATCTTTCTTTACCAATTCGAATGATCGACAAATTTCGTGGTGTCTAACGTGAAAACTGAATGTTCGCTGTAGTTTCCATTTTACGATAGGTTAAATGCCGATCTTGCAATATCAGTTTGCGCACAGCATCAATAGTTTCCGGAACAACAACTGATTTTGAACGACCTTGAAGAAATATATCTTTGAGTGATCTACAACCTCGTTTGGGTTAATCTTACCATCGAGATTCAACGTTAAACAAAAAGTTGTAAAAAATTATAGCGTGRAAAAGTTCATGTTCTAATTAAATTTTTTTGGTCAGAATTGAATTTTTTAAGTTTGGTGAACTTTACGGAAAATTCCCGAAATATAAAAGGCAACCTACGTAACTGAATTATAATTTCTGTTTATTAAACTTAAAATTAGCTTTCGCAACAAACCTTTTTGTTGATTTCTCTTACTTTTAAATTAATTTCCGCAATGAAACAGAAATTGGTTTCTGTTAAATTCCTGCCAATTGACACAATGCCACACGGTTAATGTTTCAGTAGAAAGTACGAAAGAAATAGTTTTTACCATATAAAATTTACTCTATTCACTTAAAAAGTATATTTTAATAATCATACTATATGTATGTAAGAATCATACTACAAGTAAATGATGTTACGAATTTTAATCTTGAGTACATTACATAATAAAAACTCTTAGCGTTCATCCAGTGATTTCGATTCGAAAAATTTTATTTTATTAATTGCAGATTGATATAAATGACGTGATTAGCAACATTAGAATATTTTCGTTACTTTCTGATCCAGGAAAGCAGAGTGGTATTTCCGCGTTTACGAAGTACTATTATGAGCTGGTTCAAGTATTAAAGGATCATATCAACTTCAGAATTGAATTTCGTGTTGCTCGTGGCTGGGCAGGCAGGTTGGCTAACACAAGCTACAGGCTCGGTTTTTTGGGTATTATGGCTCGAAATGAAGCTGATGTTGGAGCTTCCGGCATATTTAATCGAATTAACCGTTTCTCAGATTTTGATATAATACATCAAGGATGGAAATTTGAAACTGCATTTATATACCGAGCGTATGCACCGGAACTAAGTTTCCAAATAAAAGGAGAACATTTCTTGATTCCTTTTAAAAGAGACGTTTGGCTTGCAATTATATGGTTATTTGCAATTGTATCCTTAGTATATTGGCTTCTAAGTAATGTAAATTTAAAATTGCAATTGAAGAATAATAAACAATTACTAGATACAAAGTGTTTGCAACATGTAAAATCTGAGTTAACACAAGAAGAACATAAAAGAGCATTTGCTGAATACACAAATGATTACAGTTCTAATTTAAGAGACACAATACCCGTCCGCAATATTTTTTTAATTATCATAGCCGCTATTTGCCAGCAGAGCATAATTTCTCTTTCGCGATCATCTGCGATAAGAATATTATATTTGGTGATTTTTATAAATACTCTTTTGATATATAATTACTACACGTCTTCAGTTGTTTCTGGATTATTGTCTTCCTCTATACAAGGACCAGAGAATATAGATGAAATAATTGCCAGTTCACTTAAAGTATCTTTCGAGGATATTGGATACTATAAGGTTTTATTCAGAGTAAGTCACGCACTTCTAAATGTTTGTTTTCAAGTTATATATCAACAAATATTAGAATATCATATCTCAGTTTATTTTTATTACTTTAATTATAATTGTTCATAATGCCAGTAAATTTAACAACATATAGTATAAGTGCATTGAAAGATGCATCAAGCAATCGAATATATCATTTGAGGATCTTGTTTAAACAGAAACATGGCTTTTACATTTGTTTGGACAAACATATATGGGGTACTCACAACCTGTCATAAAGCACCGTAAAATCATAAATTCTTATACTAGTTCAAAAAATTTGTTTCTGGATTGCATACTAAAATAAGTTTACGCAAATACAACTCTGAACGCTATGTTTTCGGATCGTTATAACTTTTTGAGACTATGTGAAACCCCTAATTTCATAAAAGTAACTTTTGCCCCTTAGGACCGTATTTAAGGCTACTACAATTAACCCTACAACCCTACTCGGTATGCTCGAGCACCCCACAAGTTCTGTTTCTTTCAATTATTTCGTTTATTTTTATTSCATAAATTTGATGTCTCGCGAAGTTAAGCTTGAATTCACGCGCTTCGCGTTTGGATTGGCCAGTAAAGCGGCAAAAGTCGGTGGGTGTAGAGGTGCGCAACCAGAGGTAATACCGCCAGTTCATATTACATGAACATWTCTATTATTTGTCAAAAATATATATATAACATGAAACTTACGACCCATATGGTTCGTCATAAGTGGACTGGATATGTAGTTTAGAATGAAATATGAAACACTGTACTTTGCAAAGATGTAACTCATAGATTGTAAGATGAACTTTTCCACTTGTAACATATGGTCTATCTTAAGTGGATTGTAGATATACTTCTTAGGCTGTAAGATGAATATTTGTAAATAATAAGTAATATTTAAGAAAGATAAACTCAAACTGAAAATTAATTGACAATCCTGCCATTAGAATCGTAAAARTCCTGTTCGACCAAAATATAATAATAAGATTCGGCGGTAACCATTTAAGGGGACAAAAATCCCCGTGTTACCGTTTGAAAATCAATCAAGTATCCTCAACTGAGGCAAAAACACTAAAAAAAAAAAAAAAACGCAAATAAGTATCGCGAACTCGCGAAAGAATAAATACAGTGGTACCTGGACATACGAGTTTAATTCGTTCCCCATACAAAACAATTGAGCTACCATTAATCCGTTACAACCTCCAAAATGTCACTCCAGTTATTTTTGTTACGTGGTTTTGATTAACAAAAGCGTGTTTATAAATATAAAATATTTATTACACAAAAACAAAAAAGAGAATGTAAAGAAATAAATTAGACATCCTCACTGGTCTTTGCCTTGCTACATTTTTCTCGCTTTCACCTGTAGGCCGTTTAGAAAAAAACATGTCCAAGGAGGCTTGTTTCTTCCTCCCTCTCAGAATGTTCCGGAAATGAGTTAGGCAAGTGTCATTAAAAAGGTCAGATATACGACCTGTTGCAACTTTTTCTGGGTGTTTTTTCCCACGAACTATGAAACTCTCTCCCACATTCCTAAGATCTCCTTTATCTCAATATGCTGCTGTGACTGTTACTCTTGTATCTCCTCAGTCCTCCTCAGTTCCCGGTTGTGCTCCTCGATGAGCTCGTTCACTTCTCTCTCTTTAACCTCTAGACCCATGGATTTCTCGACCATATTTTACAAAGAAGCTGATGCATGCTCCTTATCAGTTCTTCGTCACCGTGTTTGAATAGCTCGGTCGGCAATAAATCAGCCCTGCCGCTTTGGTGTTCAACAGGCGGGTAGCTGTTCGAACTTCTTCATGGTCGGGCAGTGGAGCGTCTGCCCCATCATCATCTGCCATTCAGCAAGCTGGAGAAGTGTTCCCTCCATAATTATAGTATGCTTTGGGCATCGGTCGCTAAATATTATTTGGGGGTTCTACAAGAGTATGCTCCGGTCTTGAAACCTTCCTTTTTTGTAGAATTTTCGAGCATTACCCCTGTCGGCCAGCTTGTCAAACTCTTCATACTCATGCATTTTGACCTCTCTCTTTTTATGTCTGCAAATGCGTCTCGCTTCCCTCTTAAACTCTCGGTTTCTATCCCATCTCCTGCGTTTTGTGGTCGATCGTAACGTTGCGAGGTAGACAGTCTGTTTTCTCTCCGCTGCGACGTTGTACCAGCTGTTCTTTGCATTTTTCAAAAACCAATAGCTTCGGCTACAGCTGTAAGTAATGAGTTTGAAATGCCGACCCGCAGTTCCCTTATACCAAGTTATTGACGTGTGCTCTCAGGGAGCACGAGTACAAGTCGAGTAGAAAATCTTTCGGCTGTCTGTTGTGATTGCAGCTTCTCGACGCCGAACCTCCCTTGTGTTTGCTGGCGTGCGATTTTTGCTGCACAGAGGCGGGTGCGAATTTTGACTGCAACAAGATAGTGGTCCGAGTCGATGTTAGGACCTCGGAGAGCACGCACATCTAAAACACTGGAGACGTGTCTTCCGTCTATCACAACGTGATCGATCTGGTTGGTGGTTTTTCGATCCGGAGACAGCCAGGTAGGTTGATGAATCTTCTTATGCTGGAATYTAGTACTACAGATAACCATATTTCGGTCCCCCATTATGGAGTCTCAATTTACCGACCGTAGTATCAAAGATAGAAGGCATCTTTAGACACATCCCCTTTCTCTTCCGTCGGTGGCTGATAGTACTCGGCGACAGAGTCGCTCTCCCACTATGAATTCCAGACCACTGTAGTAAATGCAACAAAGACCGACTAGCCTTAGTCGTTATCCCGTCCATCGCATTTCTTGCACAGCGGTGATGTCAGCCTTTATTTTCACGAGGACATCAACCACCTGGGCAGCGGCACCTTCCCATTTAAGGAATCGGACATTCCATGTACATGCACTCAAATTGTAATCATTATTTCGTTTAGTTTTCATTGGTACTGTCTTTTATGTGGCGGATCCCAAACCCAGTGTTCAAACCTTTGAGGGGAATGTGTCGCCTTCTCACTTTAGCTCGCCTTCAAACGGATATTCTTAGGCTACCCAGAAGATACTCGGTTGAAGGCCGGAAGTGGTGAGCTTATTAAAGTTTTTATACTGTTCACCATGCGCAGCTTAGCAGTAATTCAGGTTTAGCTGGATAGCTTTCAATTAATGAACTTTTTATACGCTTCCTTATTAAGAGGGCAACTTTTACTACCTATTTGGTGGTTTGAGTTTTCACTACTCAAGCACCACAAAACGTAGTCTTKTCTCATGTCTGTGCGAAGTTTCCCTTTTCGCTACACCTTAGATAGCACTTGCTCCTGTCATCCGAATTGCTACATGTTGTTGCCAGATGTCAATATTCCAGACACCTGAAACAACTCTTTAAATTAGTTTTTTCTCTTAGCCTGTAGACTACCCAGCCTATCCTAATTTTTCACCCATCTTAGAGTATCCTTGTATCAGGTTTCTTCTTTCGCACTTTAGTTCGCTCGTACTTTCCATTTGGGTTTCCTCTAGTTCAAGCTATATTTCTCCTTTGGCTGTTTTAATAATACTAAGAGCTTCTGCAAATTTGATTAATTTCTGACTTTCATCAGGATGTTAGGACATATCTCCAGAGCTCACTGTGACTTACGGTCAATCTTCATGTTGCTTAATGGTTTGCGCTTTACATTTTCCTTGCTTTCATCTTTTTTTGCTTCCTCTATGCTGATGTATTTTAAGTTTGTTCCGCTTGCGCATTTTTCAGTGTGTCTTCATGCATCGTCTTATTCCTTTCAGGTGGGGTTTGCCGTTTCGGCGTATTTTTCTCGGCCTCTTTGGTGTTGCTTCCGGTGTTGCGGTCCTGAGTACATTCCGTCATGCATCCATCATTCTTGTGTGTTCTTAGGGCTTTTGAACAAAGCTTTTCTACAGAACTGAGAATGTCCCTGATTTTGTTGTTTATTGTCAATCAGTCTTTTTATAGCACTTCCTAGATTTGAGATGTAGTCCAGGATGATGTGTCACTTTGACTTGGCGGCCACCGGTTTATTGACTATGGGCGTCTGATTAGGCGATCGGGCTATCCTCGGTACTCACTTGAAGGGATCTACTTCCGCATTTGGGGTCCTCAYAGTTAGGTCTGTTTCTGATCTAGAGTTGCCGCTTCCATTAAATCTGTTGTTTGTATTGTGTCTCGTATTGTTTTCCATTGACTTTTTTTTGTTTTTAAAGCGCATCGGGGTTTGGGGGGTGGGCCGAAATAAACTAGAATGGGTATACCCCGCGGACAATGCCTCTACCCCAAACACGAATCGGCGCTCACCCGGGGCAACATAGGCTACTACTCCCATGCCCAATGCACACTTCCTGACCAAGGAGGAGCGAAGTGGCTGTTTACTAGGGTGGGTCGATTCCGGAATTTTTTCGATTAGGAAAATGTATAAAACAAAAGTTATTTGTCACGTCATTGCTACCGGTGAAAATAGGCTTGCGGCCACACTCCTTGATTTTGATTTTGCCGAGTGCTATMACTCACATTCATTCACCTACGCCATAGGACACGTTCGGACTGGTCTCCACACAAATATTTTTTCATCAAGTTCCTTCGTTCTTGTCGTTGATTTCGCCGAATGCTATCACTTATATTCTCTCAACAGAGCACAGAACTCAAAATGTCTGTATCCAAATTTAAATTTAGACAGGAATGTCCTGTGTTTGGCATATATCCGTAAATCTCTCTGAGCCCCAGTTACCTATTTACCAGGATGTTCTTTTGTGTTATCAGTTTGAAAGATTTCGTATAGGGCGACTCCGAGGCGACAACTATGAACCTAGGAGTAAAGAGGTTASAGAAATAGTTGCAAAAAAGTTTGAAAATACTTTCAAAAAGTCATCTATTCCGATAGTTTCACACACCAGAGTTGTACAAATGCTCACCACATACCATAAGAAATTTCTGACTTGTAAACAAATGTTTTTAAGGAACCCAATAAGTTTGAGCTCTAAAAGAGACGACTTTGTCTCTTCTGCCGGAAAATTTTTTGACATCGCTGCTTGTAAATGCATTTATTTTTCTTTTTGCACTTGTCCCGAGGAAAGGAAAGTTCCTCTCAATGAACAACCATTTCTGTTGGACCAGAGAACCAGAAGAATTGGTTGCATTGTAAGTGTTGATCTACCTGAAACAAAAAAGATTACAAAGAAAAATGAACGTAAATAAAAGCTTTCAAAACGTCATTCAACATCAACGCTTACCAGAAAATTATCAGCTAGAACACGTGAACATTCAGATCAGCCAGACTCTCATACAGACGACAACAATGTAGGTGCGTCGCATATGGATTCTTCCAAAAACAATGCTGATGATGAGTTTTCTCTTCCATGCTCTAAAACCAAACAAAACACACTGCTTTAGCTGCCCAAAGATTTGGAGTAAGTGATAGAGCAGCGGCCTTGATTGGAGTTAAGCTCCAAAACACCGAAAGTATTGACTCTCTAAATGGCTGTATTTTGACGGCCGCAAAGACAATACACTTACACAAGTCAGCGAAGGTGAAAAGTAATACCGCGACACTGTCAAAGAGGAACATATTTCTCTTATAGCGGAACCTGGTTGTCATTACTTTGGCCACGTCACCTCTCCTGCCGGTTAAGTTGAGGATGAGATGCAAGCTATATGGCAACATTTGCAAGACAACTCAGTTGATGTGGATCATCTAGAAGTTGTCGGTGCTGATGGCACCAACACGAACACAGGTCGGAAAGGTGGAATCATTCGGAAACTAGAAGAAAGAATAGGTAGGCCATTACAGTCGGTTGTTTGTCTTCTACATTTCAACGAACTTCTATTTCGTGCTCTTTTCGAACACATAGATGGTGTCTCAAAGAGTCCAAATACATTCTCTGGCGGCATACCGATCATTTTCTGAACTAGTAGTTGTGCCTTGTAAAATTGTTCACAATACTGATCTTCAGGGGTTGTCATTGCTATGTGGGAGGAGGGGCCGAACATTTCTAACTCCCAAAATTGTCTTAATTGTGAATTGAGGTACTCTTCGAGATTTCCTCAACTCGAGTTGCCACTGTGGTAACTAGTTCCAAAACTAGTTCACTTAGGATYCAACCGAAAATAGTATTTTGTGCCTTTAGTGCGTTTGAAACTTTCTCAGCACCTTTGAGCATTATCTGAGATATGAGATCGCTGTGTAAGAAAAGAAGAGATATTGAAAAAAAATAGAAGATCTATTTGAGCGGGGGTTAGGATCTGCTAATGCGCTTGAAGAGTTCTGCTCGGTGTTCGTTGGAGATGACTACTGTTGGTAGTAGTACCTTACTTTAATTCTCGCTGGGTAGCGTTTGAATTTCAATGCCTTTGTACAGCATGGTGCTTTTTGGCAATTTTGTGGATTTGGCAACTTCGGAATTTATTGTTGCAGCTAAACTGGTGGCTCTTTTGATATTTGCGCTGTTTGTGATAAGCTGGAAACATTATTTATATAAAGCATCGAATGGTGTCTTTTATGACAATAGACGCAGTTAAATTATTTGGTTTAGTTATTTTCGTGTCTAAATACTTTCATTTGTTGCCACGGGGGGCATTATTTTATAAGAGCGATTGCTCCCACAATAATGACTCTTCTGGTAACGCTGCGATGCGTATACAATAATTACCAGAATTGGGTTGCTGTTGTCTGTGGGAATGTTTTGTGTTGACAAAACCGACAAATATTTGGAAACAGTGGATTGAAGTTTGATAAATTTTGGGTGGTTCATGTAAACGGCTGTGAATATGTCCCGGTAGGGCGGCCATTATTGATATTCTTCATGAAAAATTTCTGAATCACATGAGGGCACCTTGAGGTGGATGCCTGAACTTCCCTCTTGACTTTGTACTTGTGGCATCTCTACTCGTGGAAGTGGAGTAGGTGCAATTGTTGAGTTAGTTTCAATTGATCTGTATTATTGCTGTTGTTTCTTCAAACTAGTTTAAGCAATTTTCATATTTTGTGTAAACCGAGGATTTGAAATTTTCTAGTAGATCTGAGACATGTGAAAAGAAAATCGACACGAAAAGGGTCTTTATGCCGTGATGTTTGAATTTGGTATCCCCGCAAAACTAATACGGCTGTGTAAACTGACGTTGAGCAACACCAAAAGCTTCATCAGAATCGAGAAGGCCTTCCCCGAGCCCTTCAATACCAAATAAGGTTTCCGACAAAACGATTCCCTATCGTGCGATTTCTTCAATCTGCTCTTGGAGCACATATTTCGAGAACAGAACTGGACAAGGAAGCGAAGCAGATGGGTCTGTCTGTAAATGAGGSCAAGACAAAATATCTCCCGTCATCAAACAAACAGTCGTCGCACTCGCGACTTGGCTCCTACGTCACTATTGACAGTCATAACTTCAAAGTTGTAGATAATTTCGTCTATTTTGGAACTAGCATTAACAACAATAGTCCAGTCATTTAAGCTTAAACTAGGTAAGAAATACCACATGGTATGTACAAAATGAAGGCACTTAAATGCTACTATGTTAAATGATTTATATACACCCCTGGCCACGCACAGGGCTGGATTTAAAAGTTTGCCGTCTTTGGACACTGGAAAAAATGCCGCCCCGTCATTGAAATTTCCCTCAAAATGATTTTGATTTGATGTTATGTTTTTAAAATATAAAATATTTAACGTATTGCAAATAGTTCATTATATATATAATACTTCAGTATAATATAAAAAGTATATGTTCTTGTTCTTAAAACTACAAATTGTCCACTGAGATTGACTAATAATTGTATTACATTAATTTTTTCACAGGCAAGCACGCCTGACTTTTGGGATTGCAAAATTTGTCTATATGCAATTTTCACGATCRGAAACTCTGTATAAAGGTCGTTTGCACGGAAAAATTTCAGAATATCGGAAGGTGAATTTTGTTCCATCTTATTTCCAGTGCAATAAGCATGGAAGTGCACACATTTGTCCTCCAATGAGGACTCAAGTTCTGAAGAATAAATATTTTGTAAACGTTTAGCTTGGTTACGAATCTCTTTGTTATCCAAATTCAATAAAACTGAGAACTTTTCATAAATCTTTTCATATACAACACATTTTTTCAGAATCTAGATTGTCAAGAATGACATTAAAAGTGTTGACTCTAAAGTGGTCTCGACCTGACAGTTGTACATCTCCATCCCGTGATTCATCAGCATGTAATTTTGTCTTTCTTTTTCTAGAAGCTGTCGTTTAATATTCTTTTATCTCTGAAATATTTAAAGCAGTTTTTTCATAGATTTCGAATTCATTTCTCGTATCAGCAACAACTTTGATCAAACCACGATAATCATCGATCACGTCGCTCCAATTGAATTAGTAAACCTTTAGCTTCTTGTCTTGTAATTGAATTTTTTTCCATATTTTCTTCAATAGTAATCAAAGTCTCGATTATTTCGTCGAA
The DNA here is from genome assembly GCF_001853355.1 of Bactrocera latifrons. Lineage (NCBI taxonomy): Eukaryota > Metazoa > Arthropoda > Insecta > Diptera > Tephritidae > Bactrocera > Bactrocera latifrons. The sequence continues at coordinate 19,865 of NW_017534645.1, forward strand.
ATGTTGAAAGCTGTTCATGTACGCTTCATAACGAGCTGACCATCAGATTGCAGATAAAGATTGTAACACGATTCTTTTTCCAGTATAAAATTGTAAAACTTCCCAGCGGTGCGTCGATGCAGTAAAGAAGTTGTATAAAGTTTGTACAGTATTAAAGAAAAAAGCAGCTTCTGGCGCGCATTCTACTGCCTGAACTCCAACTAAACTCGTAGAATGAGCAGCACAAGGAGCATGTTTTGCAAGATCAATAATTTCATGAATTCTTGCCTGAAAACCTGAATAAATTCCTAATACATTGTTAGCGTTATCATATGACTGACTTCGACAGTCGGTGAGATCAAGATTAAGAAACTCGAGAATCGATAATACAGAAACTAGCAAATCTTCAGCTAACGTTCAACTTTCCTAATTTTGCCGCCCTAGAAAATTTGCCGCCCTGGGCACTAGCCCCGATTGCCCCTAGTGTAATTCCACCACTGGCCTCGCAAATACTTCTTTAAATTTTTTTCGGACTTTTTCGTTCGTTCAGGAGTTTCTTCAATTTTTTATATGAGTTTTTTTTAAGATTAGTTAAATAAATTATATTATCTAATTATTATAGTTTTTAATTTATTGCGTTTAATGAGCAAAACACAAACTAGCATTTCTGCGCTTAATTTAATTTATATTATAGTGTTAATRAAATTTAACTCCGCAACGTATCAATTAGTGCAACGGAATTCGCTTCCAACTGTTCGGACACAACTTACACTAAACAAACCAGTTTTGATGCTTACGAACTTTCTCACGCTTGTTTTACAAATTTACTAAAACAAGTAAGGAAGGGCTAAGTTCGGGTGTCACCGAACATTTTATACTCTCGCATGATAAAGTGATAATCGAGATTTCAGGCGTGGTTGTGAACCG
>NW_017534645.1:26725-32432 GCF_001853355.1 Bactrocera latifrons
CGTTTTCATTGGGGTAGTTTTTTTACGTGGCGGGTCCCAAACCCAGCGCACAACCCTATGCAGGGAATGTTTCGCCTTCTCACTTTAGCTCACCTTCAAACGGATGTTCTTAGGCTACCCAGAGGATACTTGGTCAAGGACCGGAAGTCGTGAGCTGCTTGAGTCATATGTATAAAAAATCGTTTCTGGCCACTCCCACGTGAGTGGCGATTAGAAAACTTTCCTCACTTGCGTGAACTTCTACACATGACTCCATCCTCCTTATGGCTTAGCTATGACAATTTATAGGTTTTCGGTTACCGCCATTTTGTGGGCGTGGCAGTGGGCCGATTTTGCCCATCTTCGAATGGAGCCAAGAAATACGTGTACCAAGTTTCATCATGATATCTAAATTTTTACTCAAGTTACAGCTTGCACGGACAGACGGACAGACAGATATCCGGATTTCAACTCTACTCGTCACCGTGATCACTTTGGTATATATAATCCTATATCTGACTSWYTKAGTTTTAGGACTTACAAACAACCGTTATGTGAACAAAGCTATAATACTCTCTCTAGCAACTTTGTTGCGAGAGTATAATAAAATACAACGATTTAATTTTAATGGGTAACAGAAAATATGAATAATTACACAGTAGATAATGCACTCAACTGCAACAGTGCTATTTGTTTACATTATTAGCTGAAAATAGCGGGAAATTTTCAATTCTCTTCTCATCAAATGTACACTTCTACGCACCACGAGCCAAGCTCGTGATAATCATATTACGCACAGAAATTGTACGACGAGTTAGACTCGTGATAATCATGTTAGGCACAAAAATTGTACCACGAGTCAGAATGGCGCAAATACGTCAAGGGGTTAATTAAAAATAAAAAAATACAATATCATTTTTTAAGGCATGTCAGTCCCATACATTTGGATCTCATTTTGTAAACCTCACTAACTTTCAAACGATTTTGTCTATAACTGAATGTGTTTTGTTTTTAATTTTTATATATGATAAATAACATGCCATTAACAGATTTCTATATAAAAATTTCTACACCGCAAAAAGTATACCATAAAGTGTTGTCAAATATACACAACACTAGAAAAATTTGAGTGGTTAGCCTTTCGTGGCCACGAGTGTAGGGCTATACGTATGTTAAATAGGTAAGTATATTGGTGCATACGTGTGGGATTGTAATCTTGACCTGACCTGACCTGCGCACGCATGCAACCAACAACATACATACTGAATAAACGAGGTTGACGAAACGGATATTCGACAACGACAGCGACAGAGTGTTAAACTAACAAAATATAAACAAGTTACTCTTTTCCCGGAATATTAAACAAAGTGTCAAACTATTTTTATAAAATAAAATCAGAGAAATAAAAACAAACTATTATTTTCCTGAAAATATTAAATAGTGTTTAATTACATTGTTGGTGTTACAAGTGGTGTCAAAAGCGCGATACAAATCCTTTTGGTGCAAGCCAAAATAAATAAACAAAACAAATTTTTAACCTAAAACTACAAGAAAATTATTCGAGTGAACGTGGAGCGAACTTAGATCTACCGTCTTTTCACAGAAAGTGTCAGAAAAAGGTACAGTGTCGGTTGATTTGGGATTTGTGTTGGGTGACCGGTGTCGACCTTTACGACAGAGCGTACGGAGAATTTGAAAAAGGGTACAGTGTTGGATACTCTGATGTTTACGTAAAATGACCGTTGTCGACCATTGAGGAACTTATAATCAAAGTGCACAAACAAAGCTGTTGTTATTATAAAGAACATATAGGAATTTGTAAAAGGGTACAATTTCGGGCTTCCCTTAACTTGGCGTGGCGTGACCGGTGTCGATCGTTAAGGACACAGTTAGCTCAAGCCGTTGCAACGCCGATTCGGCATTATCGCAGAGAGCAGCGATTCAGATTTTGCAGCACCAGAGAGTAAGCAGTTAATCAAGCAGCTAAGCAAGCAGCATTGGTACATTTGATCTATGCAGAGATTGGGTGAGAACACGAGTGAAAGTGAGCAGTTCAGCGTATGTACATAGAGAATAAGCGTAAAACTGGTATGTGTTAAATAGTAATTAATTAGAATATATTCACAAAGTTATCGATACCATTGTACGCTTTTTTTGTGTCGATTGCCCATAAGAAATTTCGTAAACATAATTCAAAATACGTAGTAGAAGTCATATTTTAAAATTTGTATTAATAAGAACAAAACAAAAAGTTTATGCATAGGAAACAATTATTGAAGCAGTCAAAGAGACATAATTAGTTGGAGTACACTTAAACAATGTTTGCAAAAAGAATTTGGAGCAATAACATCGTCAATCGAAGTACATCGGGCGCTTAGGAATCGGCGAAAGTAGCGCAAGAATCTTTATAGCCTTATGGACATACGTAGACCAATAAAGGTAGATGATAGAAGTTTCATCTAATATTTTTTAGAGGGGATCCCAGACACCAGACCAAACAAATCTAATTTTTATCAGGCTAGTTCGATAGCGTCAATAATTCAAAACAAGCATGTGGACAATAAATCTGTTACTAAAGATCAGGGACCTAAGTAATAGGAAAACTTGCTATAGGTGTGGGGAAGCGAGTCATTTAGCGAAAACTTTCAAACAACGATTATCAAAGTGTTTTGGGTGTAAYCAGCCAGGACATCATATTGCAGAGTGCCCAAAGAAGTTAAAGCGAGGGTGCATGGGTAAATACAATTGAAACGARGSGTATGGCGTCCTCWGCYAGCGYAATTTTCAAAGAATTATCTATTAATGGGTTCTTCGGCATTGTTAGGCACTGGTTGCGATCTTTGCCTCATGGGTTAAGATGYGTGATGGRAGTTAGGGAAGATTTATTYCTCCAACGATATAAATCATGTTCTTGSAATATGAAATATTATACTTACCACTTTTGCTAGTTTCTTATTTAAAGTTTGAGTAGATGCAATCAATATATCAAGTGGATATCAATTTCCACGTTGTGCGTGAGCGTGACTTTATTTACGTGGCAATAATCGGAAATGGTGTATTAAAAGAAGTTGATTTGGTTACAAAAGAAGGMGGGCTAGAATTTAKAGCAAAGGTGGAGGAAATGAAGGTTCAAGACCCCATAGTAGAGAAAAGTGAAGGTAAAAGAGAAGTTCTTAATGAGTAATGGCGGAGAAAACTTTACATTAAATTTGTCACATCTCGATTGAGAACGAGGAAAGGCAATAAAAGCAGCAAAATTCCCCAGTTTCCATGAAAATTYGTTTGACCTATGATACTCCGATATTTGAAGGGCCAAGACGAATATCCTACTCCGATTAGTGCACTGTCGATAAACAGATTGCGGAATGGATGGAGCACGGTATAATCCAACCTAGCATTTCCGAGTATGCATCGCCGATCGTATTGGTGGGGAAAAAAGACGGAACCAATCGCCTGGGTTCAGACTACCGACGTTTGAACGAAAAAATCATGAGGAATATTTCTCCAATGGCATTCATGGATGACGTTATAGAGAGATTATAAGCCGCAGAAGTATTCGCAACGTTAGATTTATGGAATGGGGTTTTCCACATGCCGGTAGAATCGGTTCGCGGAAATATACGTCATTCGTGGCCCATCACGGTCAATACGAGCTCATTTATGTTCCTTTCGATATATCCAATTCCCAGGCAGTATTCACCCGATACATTTTCGCAGTGTTTCGAGATTTGGTGAAGGATGCCGCCGTGGTAACTTACATGGACGATCTTATAATTCCTTATACTCCTAACGACGGTATACATAAGTTGAAAGCTGTTTTGTGGTGTACTCTTCCAAAAAAACAGTTGATCTTTGCACTTAGTTTCACTGATTATGTGGGGGATTACTTCCGCTTTGATTATGTATCCTTTTGTGGGTTTGGTTAAATTAAAGTTTTATACATTTGTCCTGTCAGATGACGCATTCGCCTGTACTGTGTTCCTTCTTAATCGTTTCTCGTCGATATCTCTTATGGAGATCTTTAAAATAGTCCTCCTTCTATCTATGGCTGAATTCATGATGGAGAATCTTGATTCTTTCCTAACGATTTATTAAAGTGAGTGAGTCTCCTTCTGTCTCAGAAATGGTGATAAGAGGAGCTCCTCTGAGGCAGTGTCCAGGTGTAAGAGCTGTGAAATCGGAGGGATCTTGCGAGAGCGGTGTTAGAGGTCTTGAATTTAATACGGCTTCGATATGAGTGAGTAGCGTAGTAAACTCCTCATAATTGAATTTATGATTACCAGCCGTTTTCTTTAAATGGACTTAAAGCATTTTACTGCTGATTCCCAAAGTCCGCAGATGTGTGGAGAACATGGCGGTATAAGCCTGCCAATCGATCCATTGGGGCGCATATTTTTTGAACAATTTCAGCGCAGACTTCTTTCTGATGTTTATAAACTCTTTCCCTATGGCTCTTTGAGCACCGACAAATTTTTTCTATTGTCGCTCATAACTTTTGATCTAAATCCCCGTCGTCCGACAAAACGTACTAATGCTGCGAGAAAAGCCGCAGTAGTTAGATCCTTTTACTTTGTCGTAAAGAATGAGGAAGACATAGGGGCCTTTATCTGGAGAGGTTCAGCAAAATCAACCCCAGTAATGGTAAGGGGTAGAGCATTGCAGCGTTCAGGTGGTAAAGCTGATATGATCTGAGTACACATATTATGTTTGTACAAGGTACTATGTTTGCACATAAAAGTCGTCTTATTAAATTATGTCGCGGTATATAAAATTCTTGTCGGAACATTTGTTGATGTTGATGCTCACCAAGTAGTGTAAGCTGGTGAAGATTTATTAAAAATAACTGAGTAAGACGGGATTTCTCATACACAATAATGAGCTGCCGTTCGTTGTAACTTAGGTTGGAATTCGCCAGTCTTCCATTCCTCTTGTCTCTAGATCTGCTGGATTATCCGCAGTTGCAACGTATTGCGACATTGGTGGGCCTACTAAGTCTAATATGTAAGATATGTCGTTAGATACATAAGTCTGCCAGGCATAGGGTGTTTTTTCTAACTATGCTAATACTATTTCTGAATCCGACCAAAGATACATTTTTTACTTTTTTAATTTAAGATGGGTTTGGCCAATTGAAACCAGTTTGCTAACAGAAGAGCACCATTCAGTTCGACCCGTGGAAGGCTTATTGTCTTCAAGGGTGCAACTTTGGCTTTTGCTACTAAAAGATGTGAGGATATTTTGATATCGTACTGAGTGCGTACGTAATTTGTTGTGTAATAGGCCYTTTCAGGGGCATCACGAAAGCTTGAAGTCTATATTAGTAGATCAAGTTGAATTAATTCAACCAAATTTTAACTAAACATTTATACTAACAACAGACGCACCAAATGAAGCTATTGGCAAAAATATTACATTTATATCTAAAACATCAAATTGGACAGAAAAAAATACGCGACTAATGAAAAAGAACTATACGCTATCGTATGGGCATTAAAAAATCTAAGAAATTATTTATACGGAGTTTCAGAGTTGGAAATTCATACCGAGCACCAACGACTAACATTTGCAGTTTCACCTAGAAATCCAAACGCCAAAATGAAAAGATGGCATGCTTTAATTGTAGAATATGGAGCAAAAAATATATATAAACCAGGTAAAACAAATGTGGTAGCAGATGCTCTATCACGACAGTTTCTTAACAATTTATCCGACGAATCGTCAGCCATAG
>NW_017534645.1:32902-34275 GCF_001853355.1 Bactrocera latifrons
AAGAGAAATATTTACTAACAAATTCATATATACGAAAAATTTTGCAATTGAGGCAACAAACAGAGAAGACGAAGGAATTATAATTGAACAAACGCATACACGAGCACATAGAAGTTACCAAGAAAATTTGGATCAAATTTGCAAAAAATATTATTGGCCTGAAATGAGAAAACAATTCAAAGAATATGTAAGGAATTGCCACATATGTAACATATGTAGAAACAAATATAATAGACATCCTATAAAAATACCAATTGGAGAGGTCCCAATACCTACAGAGGAGTACAGATACACATAGATATATTCTATGCGCAATCTTTAAAATTCATTACGTGCACAGATAGCCATTCCGAATTTTTGGTTATTTAGCAAATCGAAGATAAGATTAATTTAGAAGATAAAGTGTTGGAAATATTATAAAGTTTCCCTAATATAAAGAAGTCAACAATTAATAATGAACCAGGATTTACTACGGTACAATTTAAGTCATTGATGCAGAGACTTCAAATAGAAATTTTTTTTTTGTAACCCAAATCATAGTACCATGAATGGTCAAATTGAGAGGGTACATTCAACATTAATTGTAATTTCGCGATGTATTAAACAAGAATATAATTTAATAAACTTTTCAGAATCAATATTTAGAGCTGTCCAACAATATAATAAAACTATACATTCGGTAACTAATGAGAAACCTTTTGAAGTACTTTATAATAAAGTCTCTCATGATATTTTACCAGACAAACTTTTATCAGCACAAATTAAAATGCTAGAAAGACATAATAAAAATAGAATTAATAAAACATATTTATGCGTAGATGTTATATATGAAAAGATTACAGGAGAGAGAAATAAACTAAATCCTAGATACAAGAAAAAGGTAGTAAAAGAGGACTTAGGGAATAAAGTTAGAATTAACTACAGAAATAGAATAGTACATAAAGATAATATTAAATCTTGATTATATATTTTTAGAGGATGATACCCTTAATTATTATAACATTAATTACTAATACAATGACAGACAGTGTGGGCTACACAATGGAAGATTACGTATTATTAGAAGACGGAGATGTAGCTTTATATTATGACAACGGATATATTTTCCACATCACTAATTTAACATACTTTAGAGAACTTATAAGTTCAAACACAAATTATTATAATAAAAAATTCAGATATAAAAATTATAAACAAAATAATGAACAAGACAAAGCATAAATTAACGATTTAGACACAGATCCAGAAGTGGAACTCATAGAAACTTTATTAGAACAACTACAAATTAAGGATACAAGATATAGGAGAGGAATAAATGAAATAGGTGCACTATGGATGTGGAAAGCAGGAACACCACACGATGACGACCTAGT
>NW_017534645.1:34752-40538 GCF_001853355.1 Bactrocera latifrons
AATATTGATTGTAAAATTTGGAAATATTTAAAAAATAATCATAYYAATAACWTTGAAATTGTAGAATATATTGAAACAAAGAATAAAGAGTTTAAATTTGAAAACATAAATGTTTTGAATGAACGAATCAAAGAATTTAAAAAACATTCACTTTTCTGGTACATGATTGTACTACTTGTACTAGTAATAATAATATACATTATCTATAAGATTATTAAAAAATCATACAAAACCAATAAGCAAAACAAAGAATTAAAATTCCCAACATTGTCATATAACGCTAGTTTAGAAAAAATTGATATTGAATCGGGGGCGATTCATCTTAGAAAGGGGGGAGTTAACGACAGCAGCCACACAGACACTTTACCACAAATGTAAACAAATTATGTCTTCCCACAGTATTACTGCTTGGTCAGCAGAATACTTTAATCAATAAGAAATTTATATATCATTTATTTTCATAAGTAAGCATAATTCAATATTCCATTATTTGTTTTGATAATGAGAATAATTGGAAATTCAATGCTCTGGCATTTCATCCCTTAACGTAATGCCAAAGCATCTTTAGTAATAAGCCGTTACATATAGAATTGTAAGAATATAAATATAAGTGAATTGACTAATAAAGATCAGAAGGTATTCAGAAGATATTCGGAAGGTGACCAGCGAGCACCGGACCGACCGACTCAAACCAACACGTTGTGTTTAATTTCTACCGCGCGACTATTGATTTGGTTGGTTTATTTCTAGAATATCTGATGCAAGACAAGTAAAACGGTAACAGTAAAAAAATGGCTTGTGGGAAGTAAGTGCCTGGGATCTTTTTTGATATGTGTGTGTCCTGGTTCTCGTATTAATTATATATGTAATTGAATATTAGGAAGTATTCATATGTATATTTGAATTTTTTTTTTTGTACGTTATAAATATAATTTAAAGTAGTTGTAATAAATCTAACGCTTATACGCTTATAAATAACATTGTAATATAGATAAAGATGTCGGGTGAGTTCAGTAATGTTGGTGTTAGTTATTATCAGTAAAACAATGAGTAGAAGAGTCTGCAAATTTAAGTGGTCTTTTAATGGTCGTTTCGTGAATATTTCCTAATTTGAGTTTCCTAAACTTAGGTTGTTCTTTGTGTCGTACATTGGCATAATTTTTTACAAAACCTAATTTCCTGTTTTTAATATAGTCTTGTTTCTTTATATTAAGTTTATTGTTCCTTATTTCCTTCTGTAATTTAATTCGTTGTTTTATTAACTCTTTATTCGCATTATTATAATGAACATTATGGGGAGTATCTTTGATAGTGGAGTGAAAAGTGTGGTTATATAATTGAATTACCTTGGACATTTGTTCCTTGATAGGGAGTTTTTCTTCTAAATTTTGTGTTCTGACCTTTTCTGTAATTGTATTATTGAGACGTTCTAAATCTGAGTTACCTGTGTGACTGTTAGGCTTAGTGAAATGTGTTTGAATTTCTTGTTCTTTGCAGAATTGCTTAACATTGGTATTATTAAATTCATTATCAAAAACAAATTTATTTATTTTTCCGGAAAGAGATAAGATAAACGCAATTTTTCTACTAAGGTCACACTGTTTCTGTCTTCTAAGTAGAAGCTGACTGCGTGTTTAGAAAATTTATGTAAAAACATTATAAAAGCTTGTTTAGAATTAACGTATGTTTCTACATGAACAACTTCGTGTATAGTTGATGGTTTCTTTCTGATCGGATTACGGTCATATTTTGCCGCGCTACATCTTTCACAATTATTAATTACTTTATGTATTATATAAAGTAAATTTGGAAAAAATATTACGTGTTTCAGACTTTGATAGTTTGCTACTATGACAGCATGACCAGATATTCTTTGGTATGGTAGAGTGCAATTTGTTTAATTGCATGTTCCTCGTTTTCCATGTCTCTTGCAAAATAGCATTTTACAAATTTAGTACTGCAGTTATTTCCATATAATTCAATTAACTTAAGTTGGACCTTATTATACAAAAAAATCGCTTAATTCTGAATAAATGACAGTTTTCCTGTTTGTAGTATGTCTTCGGACTATATCGGCAATATTAAGAGGTATGCCATTTTTTTCAATATAAATACGTTTGTTGCCTAAGATATGCTCAAATTCCTTTTTTTTTTTTGTTCAACTAGAATTATTTGTGACTTAAATCTATTAACAATAGTTTCTAAAATTGGAATATGATCATTAGCGTTTTCTTCTTGAGAGTGAACAGTGGCCATTGTGGAAAATATATCATTTTGTTCATTTATAACATTTATTTCATTTTTGCAAGCATCTATTCTGCTGAGAAAATCTGCAATTTTGTTACCTTTTCCATTGATATAATCTTTTTTATCGTCATATTCACCTAATTGTATTAACCAACGTCGCAATCGAGGATTTATATCTTTGCTATTATATTTAGCTTGGAGCCACTTACATGGTTGATGATCACTTTGAAGATCGAATTCCCTACCGAACAAATACGGTCTAAAATATTGTGTCGCCCAAACGATAGCCAAAAATTCCTTTTCAATAGCTGAATAGTTTCTTTCATGGTCATTGAGCGTTCTTGACAACAAATAGGGTGCCCATCTTGGGATAGTACAGCACCTAATGCAAAATTACTTGCGTCGTTGTCAGCTTGAATCGCTTGTTAGAATTTGGATAATGTAGAACTGGATACTTTGTTATTAATTCCTTTAATTTTTCAAAAGATGTGATATAATTTGGGTCATTTAGATTGATTTTGTTATCTTTTTTTAGATAATAAACCATCGGATAGGCAACTTTAGCGTAATCTCGAATAAATTTCCGATAGTAGCCTGTTGCTCCTAAAAATKATTTAATTTGCTTTCCAGTAGTTGGCAATTTAAGTTTTTGTATTACCTCTACCTTTTTATCGTTAGGAGTTATCCCTCGAGAAGTAAGCGTATGACCCAAAAATTGTGTTTGTTTACTCAAAAAATTACATTTATTAACTTGGATCTTCAAGMCTGTCTTTAATAAAGTATTGAATATGATTTTTATACTGTTTAAGTGCTCTTCTAAAGATGTACTAAAGATAAGTATATCGTCCAGATATACCACACATATTTTATTAATATGTTCTTTCAAAACTGAGTTCATCAGCCTTTGGAGAGTGGCTGGAGAGTTTTTAAGCCCAAACGGTATTCTGACAAATTCAAAATGACCATGAGGGGTACTGAATGCTGTTTTCTTTCGATCCTCTGCTTTGACCTTAATTTGGTGGAAACCCTTAGCGAGATCTATTGTAGTAAAGTATTGTGCCCTTCCCAGTTTATCAAGAGTAGAATCAATGTTAGGTATGGGAAACTTATCACTTACAGTACTTGTATTGAGTTTTCGATAATCAATTACAATTCTCCATTGTTTTTTGGGAAGAATTGTCGACTTTTTTGGGTACGATCCAAATAGGACTATTATAGGGAGACGAAGATTCTGTAGTTATTCTATGCTCAAGCATATCTTTTATTTGACGTGATATTTCTTCCTCATGAATTATGGGGTATCTATAAATTTTTGAGTAGATTGGATTGCTTGTTGTTGTAACTATTTGGTGTTGAACATTGTGAGCAAATGTAAGATTATCACCTTCTTTGTAGAATAATGATTCATATTTTGTTATTAATTTTTTTATTGCTGCCCTTTCTTCACTATTTAGATGTGAGAAGTCTAAATTTTCAATAGGTGTTCTATTTATATGTGACAAATTACATATATTTACATCGAAAGGGTATTTTTCAAAAAACAATTTTCTTTTGCCTATTTCTATATAATCGTCATCATTGTCAATGGTTGCTTTGAAAGCTTTCAAAATATTTCTGCCAATGATCGCGTTGTAATTTTTATTTTTCAAGTTGACCACTTTCCAAGATATAGTTCCGAATGATGGAAACTCTTTCGGAAAAGGTGCAATCATTTTATCTGTAATTTTATCTCTTCCATTTATTGTAGAAAAGTAAATTGGGGTTTTGAGACTTTCTAATTCAAAATTATTAAGAGTATTCGGGCCTATTATACTAATGGTGGCTCCCGAGTCTATAAGACATCTAATTCTTTGGTTGTCTATGGTTAATGTAATTATTGGTAATCTTGATTCCGAGGCTCTTCGTGAAAATGTATGCTTTCATTTGTTGCGTCATTTTTATATTGATCTTCAATATTTAGGATCTCCATTCATTCAGTCGGGTCAATAGTCATATAGGACATTTTTGTTTGAGTTGAACTGTTTAGTTCTAACAGATCTTATTTTGCTGTAATGAACATACTTAAAAGTTCTCGTAAGTTACTCACATTGATATATCTACACTTATTATATATTTCGCCATACGAAACCTTGGATGAAGATGTTCTTTCAATTTCTTGTTTATTTCTTCCCAGGTAGCATTTTCCTATATTTCACGAAGACATTTAGCTGCATCCCCGCATATTTTTTCCTGGATTATTATTTGTAGTCCAAATCCTATACTGCTGGATCATCAGAACACAAGAATAATGTTCTCTCCACGGACTTTGTAAACTGCCTTAGATGGCTTGTTCCTTCCAACTGTTTCAAGTGGCGGAACTCTTGTAATTTGTCTCTATTATTTAGAGATAAATGCTGTTGTTGTACTAACTCCTGCATTGCTGCTATTGTAGCACCTAGGTTTTGTATATGGTGTGCTTGAGTTTTGATTGTATTATCAAGCTCTTGGAGTTTTAATTGTTGTTGCTCAATAATAGCTTCTTGTCGACTGATCATCAGTTGAAGTTCTTCAATTTTTCCATTATCCATTTTCCTATTCACATCAAATTTGTGTGTCATTTATCTATTTATTTATTATAGTTTTACTAAAATCTTTCTATAGTCACTGATTTTTTATGTATCAATTACGCTGTTTTTGCGCATTTAGGACACATTAATCTGTTAGTTATTTATTTGTAATAAATTTTTATTACATCACTTTTGTGTTAAAACTTTTCAATATTGGAACTTTTTCGGGTCGTTTGCTATTGCTTTCATGCTCAACTTAGGTTGATGAAATTAAAGTTTTATTTTCTTTTGTGCTCAACTTAGGTTGGTTTATTTCTAGAATATCTGATGCAAGACAAGTAAAACGGTAACAGTAAAAAACTGGCTTGTGGGAAGTAAGTGTCTGGGATCTTTTGGAAAAACATTTTTTTTAATACTTCCCACAAAGGGAAGTTAATTTGTGTGTAGCTTCTGCAGGTGTGCTTTGTGATTTATCTTCATCAGCCATTTTCGGAATTTTTAAAAATTGAGGTGTTCTTGGTTTAACCTCTTTTATTTCTCCGATTGCATTTATAGAAATTGAAAGCTTTGAGCTTAAAAATGTTTTGCTTTGAAATACAATTAGAAAATTGGTAATATGAGCAAATATGTAAATAAAAAGAAAAGAAAAATAGAATTGAAACTTTTATTATTAATTAAATGAATGATATAATATAAATTTGCGAACACGTATTCACCGCATATGCATATAGTTATTCTTTATGTTTGTATGTCGTTTCACTTATAGTTTCGCACAATTGTTATATACATGTGTACATATGTATGTAATACGTATTTGCAATTCAACGAAATGCACGGAAAATAAGTATATAATTTTTTATATATTCGTACATATGTCAATATTAAATATATGAGTATGTATGCAAATGTTTTGTTAATTGCATCAGCATACATTTACTTAAAAAAACGCGAAAAAGAAATTGTAATAAGTTCTCGATATACGCACATATATAC
>NW_017534646.1:0-1889 GCF_001853355.1 Bactrocera latifrons
GCAAGTTTACTATTTTATGCAATTAAATGTTTTAACAGTTTGTGCTGTTTTCTAACAAAATTAATGCATAAAGTTGCCTGGTTTTAGGAGCAAAATAGGACTCATATACTCTAAATCAAAAATATCGTTAAAAACTAGAATTTTCATTAAAAGAAAATATAGAAATTTTCACATATATCTACACTTGTCTGACTTCTGCAATAATTCCATTAAAATATGAATATGTAAATTACTCAAGCTTGAAGGCCGAAAGGCAGCCTTATATGTCCCGTAAGGGCTCAAAAATCAACAATAGATTGCTGTTAAAAAAAAAAAATATGTTAAATAATTAAAAGCTACATACAAACATGTACCATATGTATGCAAAAATACTTACATATATGCGCCAGAAATCAATGATCGACACCAACAATGCAACGACAGATACATGTTGACAGTAGCGTTATGTTAGCGAATACATGTGCAATAAAGAGAATAAGAATAAATAAACAAGATTACACGACTGGCTGCAATAATAATGCAATGGCGGTGTAGTAAAACAAAAAAGTCATTTAAAATGTAAATAATTAAAAACTACCGCGCTGAGCAGTGACGCACCAAGTGCCTTAAGTGGAGCTTAAGTACTTTAAAAAGAACTGCATAAATGTGGAAAACTGTTAAAAGTGCTGCAATATTAAAACCATAAGAAAGAAAAATAGTAATATAAGCAAATAAAGAAAAAGTGTTAAGACAAGTGAAAAGTTGTTCTTACAAGAACTTGATTTTGAGCGTTCAGTTTGTATGGCAGCTATATGCTATAGTGGTCCGATTTAAAAGATTTCTTCAGATTTTTTGTATACATTTACTTTATGCAGCGCATCATAAAAATGTTTATGCGTCGCGTCGTGCGACAACTTGATGAAATTGTTGACTGTAATCAACAGCGACAAAAATTGTCGACAGCTGTCTGTCACGACAGACATAAAGCACACAGAACTGCAAAACTAAATATGCAAACCAGTGTGGCAAAATCCCATTTGGCGAATGATAAACAACAGACAAGTCGACAATCCTAACGCCAGCTGGTGAGACGTTGGGCTTTACTTTCTTTATTATTATTACTTACAACAAATGCAGTTGGCTAGACTCATCAGTGTTTGCGGTGGAATGCCACTGATAACTAAAACATTTAACAAGAGCCACCGAAATAGAGATGTGAGAATCTCCGGCACAACAAACCACTTCGTTTGCCTCGAATATCGCTAACTTTGTTGAAGTTTTTGTTGTTGTTATTGATTTTATACAACGCAAAATTATTTAGTATTGTTGATTTTGTCGTCAATAGTATTGCCACAAGTGTGATGCTGCGTTTTGCTGGATTGTTTTGTCAGTATTATTACTGTTGTACTTGAAATTCAAAGCGCGAGGCAGAAAATGTAATTAGGAGAAATCCAAAAATTTCAATTTTTTCTCGACATTTTTTATTTGTTTTATTCCAAAAAATTAAAGGGAATTTAAATTCTAACTTATAATAGCTCAAAGTCTTTAATGTTATATATTTAAAATTCCAAAGCTTAACGTTTCTTTAAATGTATGTATATAGTTACTCCTGAACGTCAGAATGTATGCTTTTGGATAAGCTTTGTGTGCGTATTATTTAGAAAGGACTGAGATACTCCATATACAGTTATACATACGGATATATATCTATACTACACAAAGCGAAAATTACAATGCACTTCACTGCATTGCTGACGGGCATTGAGTGCGCTAAAAAGTAGGCAACATTAAAAAAAACAGCACAGGGAGTTAAAGTTAAAATAAAAATTGAAGTTAAAATTTAAAATAAAAATAAAATTTTGATTAATGTTGAAATTAAAATTAATTAAAACTAAGATTAAAATTAAAAT
>NW_017534646.1:2862-14425 GCF_001853355.1 Bactrocera latifrons
CATATATATACATAGGTACTGACATGTAAATATATAATATATATACATACATATATCAAAAGCTGTGCAAAAATTGCAATTTTTCATTTACACAACATTCACAAGCCGTTAATGCGCCTAGAGAATACAACTATGCTTATGCTGAGCGCAAACAAACACCGCATGCTACTGCCAACCATTGCCAAGTTAAAGCTTTTTTAACGTCTTTTGTCAAAAAAAAAAAAAACAAAAATAATAATAAAAAATATTTACAAACTCTGCCGGCGTTAGTGTGCGCTTGTCTATAGTGGGCCTGTCAGCTCGAGTGCACTACAATGCAGACCCATATATACATACATATACCCATATGCAACTACATATATATATATCGGTGTACCATATGTATATATTGGAGTCGTATCTGGTAGTATTTTTAATGAGATGTAAGCAGCATTTAAGCAAACAATGGAATGAACTCTATTATTATTTATGTGTGCTCTGAAAGGATATATATTTCATACTTACATATATTTATACATATATTTTTATATATACATATATTTACTTCTGTCAGTTAATGCCATGAAGAGAAATGCAGCAGCATCAAATCAAAAAAACATGTCTTATGTGTGACTAGTTTCTGAAATATAATAATGGGGAGATATTTATGCTTGGATAGTGATGCTTATTTGTGTTGGTTGAAGAATTAATATTTCTTTTGAGTACCTAAAATCGAAAAAAAATCAAGTGAATCTAGTAATAGTACCCTTTTTGGAGGAACTGAGAATTAATTCTACTTTCTCGTTCATATATTGTGGCTAATCCACAAAATTGTATTATATTAGATAATTGTTTTCTATAACTATTAAATTTTATAACCCAATTATTACCTATCTTATAATTTACATTATATCCTAATTATAACCAGTTTTATAACATAATTATTACTCATTTTATACCCTAAGAGTAATGCCTACTAACTCTTCAAAGGATATTTAATTTCTTTTTTAATTATGCTCTGAAAAAATTCGCTCTCTTCTTTGCACTACTTCAAAATTTTCCTACAGCGCATACGTTTTCTCGCACAGGAGTGCTTTGCGCTCATATGTAAATGATTTCGGGAAGCTTGCTAGCAACAATATGGGGTGGTGCATTCCGCTGTATAATATGCTGCATAGCATTGTGGGGTGTGTGTGTGGTAGGGTTGCATTCGGTGGCCTACCTCACTATAAATGTTTGTGGCGTTGGTATTATTCATTGTAGGAGCTGTTACAAGCTATATGAAAATATTTTAATTACGTGAAATCAGGGTTGCTTGTGCATCTGTGAGCACAAACACATGCATATGTGGCGCAACACAAAGTGAAACATGCATACATACATACACATGTTTTGCATGCATTAAGCAGATATGTTTGTAGATACATATATTATTTATATATTTATTTATATGTACATATATATGTTGTTGTATTGTGGCAAAAAGCTTAAAAGTAATAAAAAAAAGTGTGCATGAAAAGTTGCATGTGCTTATCGTAACTCTAAAGTTTTATTTCTGTTTGCATTCTGCCAAATAACAACAGCAGCAACGAGTACTCTGCTCCACTCTCACACTCCAGCAGGCATTGAATTATGCCTTCCGGTCGAGTGCGAGAATTTAATTTCATTTCATTTAGCGTGTTTCGCGCTTGCGGATTTTGTGTAATTTCTTGTTCCGATTTTAATTTTTTTTTTTTTGGCTTTTGTTATTGTTTTTGTAGGTGCGGCAGCTTGCGTGTACGCTTGTAAGCGAAATTTATGGATTTGTAAGCACAAGTTTTTCAATTGAAGAAAAATGTTTGCATTGACCTTAGAAAGGAGGCGAGATGTAAGGCATGAATTAAAGCTAGAAGAGGTATAAATCCGGAAAATGTAGAAAACTTCTAAAATTAATATTTCGAAAATTTTATTAACTGATTTGCTACAAATATTGAACGTTATGTTTTGGTATCATAGGATTTTTGAAAGAGTTAAGAATTAACAATCATTGAGCGTTTTTTTTTTATCGGAAGGTGACTCAAATAATATATTATCAAATGTAACCGATTATATATTATAGTATGAAGTTTCTATATGATTAGTTATTACATTACTAGGTTAATCGTGACAACAGCGGTGAAAAATCAGATTTCTGAAGCTTGAGCACAAACTTTTACTACTTGAGTGGTAATAATCATTCGCCAATTTCAAAAAATCGTCAAACATACCAGCATATATCGAATATATATATACTTGAGAATATTCTCCGAAATTTTGAAGTTGAATCGACAAACCGTTTCGGAGATATGTTCTTTTTTGTAAGAAAATATAAACTTATAAAAATCGGCTTTCGAGTAAAACGATGCACACAACTTTCTTAGATTTATTTGTCAGGTGATGGTCATAGGACAAATATTTTTTCAAGCCTAGTTAAAGAGTGCATGACCTGACTAATAGCGAGTGCCTGGTCACAGCGGAATCGTCAGAAATTGTAAAACCAACGAGCTGGCATTCATACCGAAATTTCAGTTGCGTGGAAAAGAACAAAGGTTCCTCTGTCTTTCCGATGCTGCATCCAGAACTTGTAAGACTGCGAAAACCTGCTAGCCTAGTGAAATGTTTTTGTGGAATGTAAAGGCTCCAATTAACTGTTAGCTCTTAGCAAAGCCCACGTCGTCGCATTGATAGGCGTCCCAACTGGACATTGTTCTATTGAGACTTACAGAGTGAAGCTAAAGATTAGACACGAACTGCTCCGCTGTACATATTTTATGAACCCGTCCAATCGACGGAAATTGCTATTAGCCGCCTCAACAGATTTTTGACAGGTTCCAGGCGTTTTGTAGATATGCAAGGGTCTTTTTGATTCACACATAGGAGTTCAGAGCCGTACAATATACTAGCTTCTCTAAAATACCAAGTGGGATTATGCGTGGACTCACCGTAACCGATTTATCTAACCTAAGTTACTCAGAAGTGTATATAAAAAAAAAACGAATATTTTGGGAAGGCCGCCATTAACTAGTCCTTCCATTGTTTTCTTTATTAATCTATAGTAATGCAGTATAATCTCTCTTAAGCAGACGCTGTATTAATTATTTCTTCTTATTCTTAAAAAAAGATTTTTGTTTTTCTGATTTGCAAGTGAACATAACCACTGAACTCAATACTTCACCTGACTCTATCTTGATCACTTATATAGTTTCAAGTTCGTGGAACTATATATGTATAACGGATGAAACCGCCTGTATGTAACCGATTGCTTACGAAATAATCAACCTTTGACCTTACATTTCTACACACCATTACATCATTACTAAAAATCTCGATTTGCCACAACCAAAATACAATGAAACCTACTATTTGGATTGCAGCTCAAATAAGTACCGTAAAAACCTTGTGTAAATTCCAGGCAGCGTCAATAAAACCAACACCATTTTTTACTACCAAATTATAGCTGTTCTCAATAAAAGAAAGCCACATTGAAAGTGTGTAATAACTGTACCTGATCGTAAAATTTACCGCTTACTCTAGTTTGCCGACAATATAACGCCAATGCATTAGGCCTGCAACCCCTTTCACTTGGAGCACGTTTATTCAGCGTGCTCTACAAATACGCTACGCATGTGCTTCCGCTCTTTTGCCTTGTACACTGTTGCCTGGTCAAAGCGCCAAAATGTATGCAATGCTGCAGTTTCTGAGTTTTCCTGTTTCAAGCATTCGTTTGGCAGTCGTAATATATATGTATATGAAAGTATATATACATATATAATGTCTATGTGTGTGTGTGGTAGTGACAAATGGCGTCGCACAACGAATTCATGCACACATTAGTGTGTTAGAACAGTAAATACCAACCATCAACCCGAACTATTAAAAATAGCAGTGAAAAAGGAATACTAAGAAGAGAGAGCAAAAATAGCTGTGAAAGGCATTTGCAACTTGAATCACTAACAGAACCTAGAAAGTTAGAGAAATGGATGAGAAATGCAGTAAACTCGGCAACAAGAAAACGTTAAACAGCCCTAGGCAAAGCACAGGAAAGCGGAAACAATGTGAAAGCTGGTCACAAAGAGCATATTGCAGGTGGCGTGCTGAGCAAGAGCGCGAGCGCATGTGCTAGACACAGCGCAAGGGTTAAGGCAAGTCAAGGCACAACTCGGTTTATTTTTGTTTTTATTTCTCTTTTGTTTTGGTTTTCGTTTGGTTTTTGTTTTTGCTATTTTACAACTTTTTGCCGCTTGTCACAGCAGTGGCATTGCAAACTTTCTACATGAATCTTGTGCCATTCGAATACATATCGAAATGCAGTTAAAATGCGCAAGGAAAGTGCATTAATATGCATGGAGAGGAAGGTAAAAGTATAACAGGCAGCTAAAAAGTACAGTTGGATGGTATGCGCGCGAAAAGTTCTTGCATAGCAATGCAAGCAAAGTTTTTGCCCGATTATTTGCAAACTTTTGTATACTTTTGTATGGTGGTATGAATGAATATATGTATATATGTGTGTTGGTATGTATTTATGATTGTGAGTATGTAAATTTTTATGTTTTTAAGTATGTAATGTTTTATTTGTAAGTAATATGAAAAGAAAGTGGCGCCAAGTTCTCTTGGCTTGTTAAAGGCAAGCAGAAGTCAGCGGTTGTTGTTAAGGTGGAGCCGATTGCTGGGTATGTGAGCCTCTAGTTGAGATTAATGGTTATTTTATAAATCGAAATTAAATAAATGAATGCATTTTTTTGTTAATAGCGTAGAAAAAAATAAAAAATAATAATTTTTTGTTTATAAAAAACTGAAAGAATTTCATGAAAAGCGTATTTAGCTGACAAAAAAAAAAAAAAAATATTTGGAAATTATAGAAATGTTGAAAAGTTAAAAGTAATGTTTTCATGTATTTTTCTTATTTTATGTATTTAAATTTAAAAATATACCGAAAGTACCTAAATTTATATTAAAAACTTTATAGGTAAAAAAAAAGAAAAAAGAATTTGTGGCGAATTTTATATTTTTAATAAATTTTGATAAATAGACGTTTTATGCAATTTTTTGTAATATTTTTATTTCTGGAAAGTTATCAAATCAACATAAAAAAAATATTTATCACAAAATAAATACAAAAGAAAAAATATTTTATGAAGATGTAACAATTAAAAAAATAATTTCTAACATAAACTTTTTATATAAATTGGAATAATTATTTTTGTTTGCCAATTTTTTTTTTAATATTTTTTTTTTTTTTAAATAAATTGACCTTTGAGGCACTTTTTTGCTAAGTTTCTATTTCTACAAAGTTATCAAATACAAAAAAAATTAGAAAATTATAATTTTACACTGCATAAATACGAAAAACGTTATTTTATACAAACAAATATATTATATAAAAAACTATAAAAAAGATGGAAACTGTTATGATTTGAGATTCAAGTTTTTTTCTAAATCTTTTTTACAATTTTACACTTCTTTATATTTTCACAAATAATTAAATATTAATAAAATTGTTACTTTTGCGTAACATACTTAATTTTTTGGTATTTATTTATTGTAAAATTATATACTTATAGACATATTTGATGATTTTGCAGATATATAGAATATTATAATATTTTTAATTTTATTTTTATTTTTTATTTTAGAATAAATGTTGAGTTAGATTGGTTTGAAAATAAATTTTTGGTTTAAAAATTTGCCTTAAAATTTCATATCAGAAAAAATATTTAAAAAAGCTATAAAAGAAATATTAAAAATTAAAAAAAATTATGTTTTTAAAAAATGTTAAAAAATTATATAAAAAATATAAAAAAATAAATTTCTGTCTCTTATACACATCTAGATGTGTATAAGAGACAGGTTTAATATTTCGAAAATTCATTTACAAAAATATTGGAAAAAAAGTTTTTATACATACTTACTATGTATATAACTACATTTTTTATTCCATTTTTTTAACATCTTTTTTGATATAGAATTTTATGAAAAGTTTTAGAAAAAATATTTACAAGAAAATTAAAAATTATATATGTAAATTTTTTATTTATTTTTTTTTTTAAGCTATGTATATGGAATTTTTTCACAATTTATGTGACAAAAATAATTTTTTAATATTTTTTGTATTTGATAAATTTGTAGAAATAGAAACTTTGCAAAAAAGTCCCTCCAAAGTCAATTTATTAAAAAAAAAAAATATTTTAAAATTTAAAAAATTGGCAAACAAAAATAATTATTCTAATTTATAATTGTTACATCTTCATAAAATATTTTTTTTATTGTTGTATTTATTTTATGATAAATATTTTTTTATGTTGATTTGATAACTTTCCAGAAATAAAAATATTGCATAAAACGTCTATTTATCATTAACAATATTTTAAAAATATAAAATTCGCCACAAAATGTTTTTTCTATTTTTTTTTAAACTGTCAAGTTTTTAATATAATTTTATTTATAAATTTTAGGTACTTTCGGTAAAAACATTATTTTTGTTAATTTATTTAACGTTATTCTTCTTTCACAAAAATTATTTTTTCTAATTATTATGAACCAAAAAGTTTTTAATAGAAATTCTTACCTTTGCTTAAAAAAATTTAATTTATCCCAACATTATTCTTTTTTCATTTTTTCATGTTCTTTTAATAATTTTGAAAAAACTAAATCTCGACAAAAAGCTTTCCAAAAAAGAAACAATATTTCAAAAATAAATCGGTATTTCATAAGTTCACTAATTCCTGTATATACAGTTATGCATGGCTAAGTCGACTCAGCTCATCACGCTGCTCATATCCATATTTATTTACTAAGAAGGTTTCCGGCATTATATTCTGGAAATATATTTTTTAAACCAATATTTAACATTACGGCTCATTTCTCAAATTATTGCCATTAAATTAACTTTAATTAAGTTATAATTATTCAAAATATATATGCGCTTTCAATTTCCATCTTAGTTTCACATTTAGAGTATTTATCATCCCTTATCATTATCCTCAATAAAGCTTTCTACCATAAAAATAATTAACACAAATTCAATCTAAACGTTAACGTCATCATTCGTATTGTGGCACAACAACGACACGCGATTTGCCGCGCCTTTTCAATATACCTTGGCCTTAACAGTCGCTCTGACACTCCTTTGGCTTTAGCGCTTCCGTTGCCGTCATTGCAGTCATTCTGCAATCGATTCGCGTGCCATTGCCATTCCAACGGACAAAACAGCGACACGAAGAACGTAGAAGAAATAGAAATTAAAGGAAAATAAAATAAAGCAAAAGCGTGGCGCACAATGCGAATATAGCAAAGTAGGAAAGTGCAGCGAAAATAACTCGACTATATAGTGCAGTGCGCTGCATGTCCAGCTAATTACGTAAAAAACTGGCTTGCGGCAGAGTTCGTTGGCTGACGACCCCAAAAAATGTGCCCATGAACGGGCCCATGATCGTCGGTTACGCGACGACCGCATACGACTTGCATGACGACATGGCGACCAAACGAGCAATGCAGTCAGTGGGACGAATTTTTTTTCGTCGTGTTTGCACCGACTTCATTACGTAGCGATTACACAATTGTTCTTGCTGTTGTTATTGTTGGCAATGTTGCATGCAAGTCATGTATGTATGTATAAGTGTACGTGCAACGCTTTGCTGCCCATTCAACCCATTAGACGCGCTAAAAGCATTACTTTCTGTACTTGTAGATATACATATGTACATATATGTATGTATATATAAATAGATAAGTATAGTATATCGCTACACACATATACTCGCTTATAACTGTGTTTATTGTTTTTACTAGGCTGTATTTTTTATTCAGCGTGCTTCGTTTGGCGCCGTAGTCACTTCCCATGCGACCCTGTGCTTTATACTACCACACACACATTCATGCTTAGTGAGTGCATGTTTGCACTTGCCACTGTCACTGCCAGTAAAAGAAAGCAAGTATCCATCAACTTTTCATTAAATATTTTATCTCCCGCTTGTCAGTTTCTTTTCACTATTTTCTTAGGGCTTTCTGTAAATATTCAGCGCTGTTAGGCACTTTTGTTGCTCTGCGCCTATATATAGTATATGCATACATATCTAGTAAACCCTTGCTCTGTGAATGATTTTCAAATAATCTATGCAAAGTGGCAGCACGAAAGCCATATGATATATTATGTACTATGTACTGTTACATTTTTATATTATATACTCTCACATTATATATAATATACTGCCCTTTATACTATTCTCACCAGCTTATCAAGGGGACTTAATGGCACAAACAAGCGCCCTATGTATTTTCCTAGCTGGTTGAACGGCATAAAATCGCGTTTGGCAGCAATCGATGACGCAACGACACACTTAGCGTGACTATAAGTGAATTGTTGTTATTCTAAAATGACTCTGCATTCAAATATTTCACTTACATACATGTATGTAGCGAAGATTTGTAAATTCTTACAGGTATGGCAAGTGTTTTCATTTTTGTTGCTTTGAAGCCTAAAACGATTAAAAAATATTTTCTGAGAAATATTGCTGAGTCTGCATTACTAGGCCGGATGTAAATGCAGTACCCTCTCCTGTCGTGGTAATGGGTTTTGCAAATAACCGTCTCTATATAAGCGACTAGTCCCTCAGTGTTTAAGATATCGTGCTGAAATTTTGCACATGTTCTTTTGTCACCAAGTAGCTGCTCATTAGTTGGAATCGGCGATATCGGTTAATTATACCATATAGCTGCCATATAGCTGTCTTACAAACTTAGCGATCAAACTCAAGTTCTTGTATGAAAAACTTTTTTATTTGAGGAGATATCTTCACGAAACTTGGCAAAGATTATTGCACAAAACATTGCTACATTTTTCTAAGAAATTATTCAGATCGGACGAATATATAATATAGTTGTCATGTAGAGGGATCAGTCATAATCCAGTCCTTGTTTGAAAATTTTTATTTTTTTTGAAGATATCTTCATGAAAATTTTCACAGATTATTATCTAAAGTTGCGCTACAATCTGCGAAGAAATTATTGAGATCAGACCAGTATTGCATATGGCTGCCATACAAACTGATGGATTAAATTCAAGTTATTGTATAAAAAACTTTTTTATTTGACAAGATATCTTCATGAAATTTGGCACAGATAATTGTCAAAGACATCGCTATAATATCTGAATATATTATAAAGATCGAACCACTATATAATACAGCTGACATACAAACTGACCAATCAAAATCCAGTTTTTGTTTGGAAAACTTTTTTATTTGACAAGATATCTGCACGAAATTTGGCATAAATTATTACTACTACTAAAATATCTCAACATATTTTGCAAATCGAACCATTATATAATACAGCTGACATACAAACTTACCAATCAAAATCCAGTTTTTGTTTGGAAAACTTTTTTATTTAACAAGATATCTGCATGAAATTTGGCACTTATTATTTTTCAAACTATCGCTACAATCTCCGAAGAAATTATGGAGATCGGACTACTATAGCATATAGTTGCCATACAAACTGATCATTCAAAATCCAGTTCTTGTTTGAAAAACTTGTTTACTTATCAAAATAAAATTGGGAATCCATGCCATTTATCAATAATCTAATTAAAACCATAACTATAGCTGAAGTTCGCAGCATAAAATCCATTTCCAACGCGCCAAAACTCTCAGCTATTTAGCAAAGCGAAAACTTTTTCAAACTTCTTTGCGCCAACTTCAGCTTTGCCGCCAATTAGTCTGCCTACCGGTGACATCATTCATCGATTTTCCGTTCGCAAACACACCACTTGGCTTTGGACTGAAGTTGGCTACCACGACCTGCCATAACACCCACTTTTCGTTTTTGGTGCGCGCCCACACCCATTTTCTTAGCGATTTTCCTTTCGCTTGCGCGTAGTTGTGTATTATAGTTGTTGTTTTGTGCTAAAGTTATTACCCACCTTGACTGCAATTTCTGGCAAGTGGTCTACAGCTAGAGTCCTTTCGCTAAAACTTCAACTTATCGTTAGGCACCTGCTCTGCTGTGCGCCGCGCCGCTAGGTCTATAGCTGCTACTCGTAAAAGTAGCATGGCTAAAATATGTAGCTGCGACTGGCAGTACAAGCCAAGCATAAGAAACTGTACCAAAAAAATTTAGTTTACCGTTTTAATGCTCGACTTGCGCTACATGCATGCAGGTGACTGTGTGTAGGTGTATGTGTGTCAGTGTCTGCGGTCTCTGCTCTATATGTGGGTGCAATCTGTGGCAAAATTTATTATAGATTTGTTTTACAAATTTTTGCCAGCATATTCTTACATCCTGTGCTCTGTTGTCTGGCTTTGTGTATGTTTTGCTTTCCACTCTTCATATGTATGTGTGTATTTGTGTATCTAACTTGTGAATTTCCTTTTACTGTCAACTTGAGTCGCCCTTTAAATATGCTTTGCTGCCTTTTTACTTTGTCGTGATTTCATTTTGTATGCAAATGTGTTGTTATTGCAATCTCTATAACAGTTTTTTTTTGTGTTAGAGCTTTGCCTTATGGAGGGCAGCAGCCGCATTAATAGTAGCAGCCATATTGGCATTGGCGTCGGCATGACTTTGACTTTTGCCAAAGCGCCACAGTCACGTTAAACCTTGTTGTACTTGTTTTTGTGTTGGCGCACTTGCAAATTCTATACGTGTGCGCAATGCGACGCTGTATAGCATACATGTATAGATGTACATATGTATGTATCTGCCGTACTGCCTTGGCTGCCAGCCTGCTTACCTACCCCAAGTGAAGTTGTGGAAATTGCATGCTTATTTACAATGGCAATTTCTACAAAGAGCACTAGGGCAGTGACGATATTGCAGTTACCACTTCTTCTCCCGCCGCCACAAATGTTGTTTGGGCCTCACATGCATACATATGAATATTTTGTGGCAGTACTTTGGTCGCCTTATTTCTAGATATACATATTTATATAGTATACTTATATGTATATAAGTGTTCTCATATGTTATATGTACATGCATGTAAATATATATACGCATACATATATGACATGCTGTATATTTCTATATCTGTGTCTCCGCAAATTTGTTGTGCTGCTGCCTACATCATGTTATTTACTCACTTATCGTCTACACTGTCGCTGTCAATATGCAATTTTATCTTTTGAATTTTCACTCTTCATCTGTGCGTCTTCACTGTGTTGTGTATGTTTATTCCGGTGTTTTCTCATTACATGTAAACATAAGTTGTTTTATTTCCATTTGTTAATATGTAAACAAAAGTCTAGCTGTCATTGCTACCTACCCGAAAGTTGCTGTCAAATTGATATTTAACCGTTGCGCATATACGGTTGCATTGGTTGCATGCATATAGACTCTGAACAGAGTATACTAAATTTGTAGAAAAGGTTTAACATCCAGAAGATAATGTCTGATATTCTATGCAGTATATATACATACATACATTAAAAGTTGAGTTGATTGAGTCATGTCCTGCTTTCTCACAGTTTTTGAGATATCGCTCTGAAATTTTGTACACACACTTTTCTCCTTAAGAAGCTACTCATTTGTCGAAAAAACCAAATCGGTTCACTATAACATATACCTG
>NW_017534646.1:14957-17351 GCF_001853355.1 Bactrocera latifrons
AACCGGTCCAAATCCTGCTGTTCTAAGGAAAACTTTTTTATATGACAAGATATTTTTTTCAAAATTTTACATAGATTATTCCTTAATTCAACGCCACAATCTCCGAAGAAATCGTTGAGATCGTACTACTATAGCATATAGCTGCCATACAAACTGACCGATATGAATCAATCTCTTGTATAGAGAACTATTTTATATGAGAAGATATCATCACGAAATTTGGTATGGTTTATTATTTAAAGCAACGTCACAAACCCCGCAGAAATTGTTCAGATCGGACCGCTATAGCATATAGCTGCCATACAAGCTAACTGCTAAAAATCAGGTTTTTGTAGGAAAAACTTTTTTTTGGCAAAACATCTTCACCAAATCTGACATAGATTATTCCGCAGTGCAACGCTATAATCCCTGATGAAATTGTTGGTATCGGACTACTACAGCATATAGCTGTCATACAAAGTGACCGATCAAAATCAATCTCTTGTGTGGGGAGCTATGTTATATGAGAAGATATCATCACGAAATTTGGTATGGATTATTATTCTAAGCAACGCCACAATCTCCGAAGAAATCGTTGAGATCGTACTACTATAGCATATAGCTGCCATACAAACTGACCCGTCAAATTCAAGTCTTTGTATGGAAAACTTTTTTGCATCTTCAAATGGAATCGGAATCTACCAGTTACAACAGCCTTATAATCTGTTTTGACTGTTCTTGAAGCCTTATGTATGGTATATGTTGTAACTGGTAGATTCCGATTATGTACCACCCAAGCTCTTGAATAGCATTTTCGATTTGCTTTTAGAGCATAAATTCTATAAGTAAATAATTCTTACTATCCAGTAGCTCTTTTTATGCAACATTTTAGCATCGATTCTACTTTAGCTCCTGAATCTCCATTGAAACACCACATTTTTTGCATCGTTTCCTAGGTAAGTGCCATCCAGCCACTGTTCACCATTCTCTCTTCTTCACCATGCCCACTTTTCAACATTCGCTGTCGCTGTCATCTGTTATCTGTCAACAACACTTAATCATACCTCGTCGATTCAACTACTATTTACACTAGCAGTAATTCTACATCGCGACTTCCCTGGCAAGCAGTAGAGCCGTGTCTTTTATCTATATTTGTCGTCGTCATAGCTGCATACAACGTTTGAGCTCGCTTTTTGTGATTTTCCTACGCTCGTTCTGTTATTTGTTTACCTACAAAGTCGTTTGCTTTTGTTTTTGTTATCACTCTGCATTTTTCTGTGTGTTTTGTTGCACACGTTTTTTGCCTCACACACAAAAGAGTTGAAAGACGCCGCCCTTTGCTGTGCGACTCTTTGGTTTTCTTTCGCCTGTTTGCAATTCGTTCGCCCACCACGCTTGATAGCTGCACAAAAAAATCTGTGTGGCTTAGCAAAGCTTACGAACGCTTGCAACTACTACCTATGTGCCGCATCATTTTCCATTATTTCATATATACTATTTGAGTCGGTTGCATTTTTTGACGTCAACTGCATTTATGTTCTTTTAGTCTCTCCATTTGGCTGATATTTATTTTTGGCGCTTTTTAAGCTTGTTGCCACTTTTGCTTGTTGTTTTCTTGTGCCTTTGTGGCGCCTGTTTGCCGGTTTTCAATGCTTTTTCTATAGGTTAGCAATCTTTTTGCTTTCATTTTTTGGATTTCTATTGAAATTTGTATATAAGATGCAAACGTCTGTCGTTCTATTTGCGTTTGTGTCATTTTTACTTAGTGCCTTTCATTATATAAATAGGCGTGTACAATGTTACAGTTGTGCTTAGAGATTGGCGTTTCGGTTGTGGTGTAGTATTTTCGTGCTCTTAAGATGCCTTTATATTGTGGCGCTCCGAGAACGTTCTAAAGTATTTTGAAAAGGTTACGATTCGTTTTTGTTTTTTTGTTATTAAATTTTTAAATTTATTATTATTTTTTCATTAATTTTATTCAAAATGATGCCTATTGGTTCAAGCTTCAGAGTTATCGCTTTCAATAGTAGGTGAGAGAGAGGTAGAGATCTCATTTGGACAGCTTATAACGCCGGTGCGTCGTGGTAGCTAGAACTAATATAAAATTCATCATAAAAACTCTCATAAATCGGCAAAGCACTTCGAGTCTATCCTGCTTCGTAGAAGGTATGTCTGTCGAGATGCTTCAATTTCAAATCTGCAAAGGCTGGATAATGGAGTAGAAAGTGCTTGTATATTGCCACCTTACCTTCTTCCATACAACCTTGACAATTTTCGTCCGGACTTAGCAGGCGAAAAACGTATGTTTTTAGGTTCTATAAATATTTTAACAAAAAACTCTTTTTATTTTAAATTTTTATCAAAAATTTTTTACCAAAAAAATGTATAAAAAATTATCAGAAAAAGAATGTTTAA
>NW_017534646.1:17841-19764 GCF_001853355.1 Bactrocera latifrons
TACATATAAGCCTATTTTACATAAATTTTTCGACCGAAAAAAAAAAATTTTTTATTTAAGATTATCAAAAAAAAAATTATCAAACAAATATTTTTGAACCCAAAAAAAAAAAAAAAAAATATGAAAGAATATTGCGATAATTTCAAAAAAGTATGTAAAATATGATGGACAAAAAGTATGTATGAAGCAAAGTTGTAGCAGATAAAGGTACAGTTTAGCTTTGATGACATTTGAACTGTCATTACCAACTCGTATGCGGCTTGAAAAATCAAACCACAAAAAAATGCCTTCCATCACTTCGTTCACTGCTCAATTTAAATGAAATTATCTATGCAAAAGCGGCATACATATCTACACGTGAACAAAGAGAATTAAAGCCGACTGATTTGTCGTACATATAAACACACATATGCAAATATAGCATGTATGCATGTATGTGTATCTGCAGACGAGTGTGTGTGCCTGAGTCATTGAAAATCAAACGTGAAAAGTAAATTTAAACAAGATTGCAATTACCAACAAACGCTGGTCAAACATGCGCGACAGCAGGCAAAGTCAACAAGCGCGAGCAAGTTACAACAAAAAAAAAAAAAAAAAGTCGGCATAGAGAGATAGCAGCTATTGGCGGCAATGCAGCAGTTCGGCCAAATGCCGTAAAAATTAAGTCGCCTGCAACAAATTAAACATCAATCGATGAGCTGAGGCGATATCAGCCGGCCAGCGATTGGACGAAAAGCAATTTAAAGTTGGCAAATTAGCGAATAAAGCGCACAAAAAGCGTTTACGGCGCTGGACAAACAGTCCAAACCGGACGTGGGTGAAAGTAAACAGCGCGAAAATTGGCATGATGGCGGCTAAAGTACACAACGCCGGATGGATAAGCGGACATGAGAGGTCAAAAGCAAATATGTAGTTTTGTTTTTGTTATATGTATGTATATAAACTATATTGGTTCCGGACATGCTGCTGTAAACACACACATRTATAAAATATAGAATAAACTGTGTGCTTGCTCTATTGACATATTTGAGTGTGTTGCATAGTGTTGTGTCCAAAAATACTTTAAGCCTGCATTTAGCATTTAAAAGTAGGATGTTAACTATCATTGCAATTAATTTAAAAATACATTTCTCATAAAAATAGTAAAAATTCCTTAATGACATTCGCTGCTCRTGGCGAAAAAACGAAATGAAACTTAATTGAAATCCACATAATAATAAAATCAAATAAAAATCCAAACCCCTCAGCAAAATTGTGTGAGAATAATTTTAAATCTGTTCAGGCAACATTGTCAGGTTTGCGGATTTTTTGCATACGAACAGCTTACAGATTTACGTAAAATACATACAAACATACATCCTCGTGTGTATAACAACCGCGCGTGCGACAAGTGTTGTGTATAACAACAACCATTATTGCCTGTATGTAATTACAACAACTTGCATATTAAATTTTTTGCGCCCCATTCTCACTTTTCGCCACCATTCATACTTTTTTTCTTATTTTGGTTTTGCTTTTTGTTGCATAAATCATAAAAAAATCGCATGATGAAAATGCAACATTGCGTTATGCGCTCGGCGCCAGCTTCTTTTCGTATAATGATGGGGGTTAAGAAGGAAATCTGTTGGTGGGCGTGCAGAGACTTTGAATGTAGTTGTGAGTAACGCTACTAGATGAGCGTGATGTGGCAGAAGATAGGCYAACATTTTCTGTATATTTGTGTTAATAAATATATGATATGCATATTAGGGTGACCCAAAAACAGCTTTAAATATGTTTTTGTTTTAGTAATAATTTGTGCTAACGCATTAAAAATCCAAGCTTAAAAAATAGTTTCATAGTTTCTATAAATATATAGGCACATACATACATACATTAGGGTGGAACAAATATTTTTTTGAATTAAAATTTGTATTTTTATTA
>NW_017534646.1:19959-23199 GCF_001853355.1 Bactrocera latifrons
ATTTTTTTGGGATATTTAAACAAGTAAAAAATCGCAAATTGTTAACTGTTAATATTAATATTAAGAGCTCAAACTTTACCAGATTTTTTTTTCGTTATTTCGAACGATTTTTTTTTACCTTATATTAAGAGAAACATTTTTTTGGACCACCCTATTATATTTTATGTGTCCTGCCTCTGCTAACGCATGTCAAAACGATTGGCCTATCAAAAATTTKTCCAGCATTTGTAAATAGTAGATACCTAATTATTCTATGTTTTGGAGACTCAATCTCTCATTACTCAATCCTCTTTGTATGCAAAATCTTGGTGAAAAGTGTGTACAATTGAACTAAAATAAAGAATATTGAAATAAAAGAAATAAATTTTATTTTTTTCTGACTCAGAAATGAAGCTTTCTTAAATCGAAAGTGCAGAGTCGAGCTATCGATCAATGAAAAATAGTTAGCTTGTTCCTTTATTTGGCTTGTCTGCTTAAATTCTATATTGTGGAATGAATATGTGAAAAGAATACTCATCATACATCAGCGAAAGTAAGATATAATTAAAAATTTTAAATTTACCGTCATAATGCACAACTTTTGAAATAAATATCAAAAATATAGCAAAAGCCACAGTCTAATCAAAAGTTTAACCAAAAATTTTACCAAAAATGTAAACAAATTTCTAATAAAAAGTTGAACCAAAAGTCTAACCTAACAATACTAAAATATATGAAACTTTTCATGAAAATTATAAAATCTTCAATATGCCTACAAAATATCTGTACATAATGAACATATAATGGATATAGTATGTATACTTATATATAATAATTATATCTACACTATATATATATGTTTATATAAATTCACACTGTGCCACTGCCACACAGCTACACCTTCAAGTGGCAACCTACCAAAGTGATGGTGTTTCCCAGCTTTCTACATGCTCGCCACGGCACACTGCAATGATACCCCACTTTTGTTACTGACAACGGCCTACACATTGCCTTGCAACATTAATGTTGCACCATGCGCCTGTCTGTTGTGACTTGCCACCAAATGCTTATATATAAAATTAAAGGCAGTGGGGTGGACGCGAGTAAAGCAAATAAGTGAGGGAGTAGTGCCAGAAGATACTTAGCTGCCTACAAACACATACATAACATTTATAACTTTTCCTCGTGTGTTTGTGTTTCTGTTGCTAGTTGTTGAGTGCACATGTTGAAAAGTCGTTTCAGTCTTTGTTTGTGGCAACAACGAGCCTGTCTGTTGGCATGCGCATATAATATTTGTTATAGAAAAAAATGGCAGGTCTTTTCAAAAGCCTAGACAACAGCGTGCACCATTTCACACACATACCATACATGCTTTACAACAACAGCAAATGCTGCACTACTGCACTGCTGCTACATACGTTGCATGCATACTTAAGTATGTAAATAAGTAGTTGCATATGCATGTAAGTGTGTTGCATGCATATTTATGTRTGTCTGTAAGTAAGCTAGTAGCTGGCTTGCCTTCATTGTGTGTCGTTGGCATACTGACTGCCACTGCCAGTGCCAGTGCCAAAGCCAAAGCCAAACCCAGTGCCACTGCCATTGCTACAATGGCGTGGATATTTGTTGTTGCTGCTGTTTTTGTTTTTGGACGTTGTAGTTGTTTTGGGTACTGTTGTTGTTTTAAATGTTGTTGTTGTTTGCATATTGTTGTTGTTGTTAGCATGTTGTTGTTTTTTGTGTTTCTGTTTTTATTATTTTTGTGTTCGCTCACATTTGTTGTTGTTTTTATTTTGTTGTTGTTATTGTTGTTGTTGCTGTTGCTGCCATTGCCGTCACTATGACTGCTACCGATTCAGCACTAGCAACATTACATGCCACAATAAGCTTGTCGCATTGCWACGCGCCACCGTGCCACCGCCGCCCGTCTCGACCACCAGCACCAGCACTAGGCTTGTTCACTGCCGTTGAGCTGGTTTTTCTTTACAACTTTTGCGCTATTTATTTGAATTTTTGTAATGCTCACGGATTATGTGGGTATGTAGTGTTAAACATGCCACAAATATACAGCACACATTGTATATATACTACAAACTACATATACATAGTATATGTTAGTACGCTTCAATAGCATTCCACTAGCGCGGCTGCACAAGGCTCCGGCGCAAAGGCACAATAACACAATGAACTCTATGTTGAACGACTGGTTGGTACGGTGGGCGGTTTGTGCGCCTCCAGCGGTGGTGGTGTGTGGTGGCAGCGGCTGATCGATGGCAGGCTGGTTTGTGGGCAAACTAGATTGTGGTAGGCCGTTGCTGTTAACTATTACTTACCTATATAAATTGTATATGCACCTACTGTGYTGCTGCCTTGTTGTTGTCGTTTGTGCGTCATAATGTAGCATGCAACGGATAGGCGGCTGRTGTTGTTCGTGCTGGCAGTTGGTAGCAGCTGCCGCTGGATTTTCCAACTTGCTTTTATTTTTGTAATGYTTTAGTTGTTTTTGTTTTTGTTATTATTTTTGTTTGCTGGGTTTGTGTGTAGTGCTTTGTTGCACTTTACTTTTTTAT
Source organism: Bactrocera latifrons (assembly GCF_001853355.1). NCBI lineage: Eukaryota > Metazoa > Arthropoda > Insecta > Diptera > Tephritidae > Bactrocera > Bactrocera latifrons. The sequence continues at coordinate 22,509 of NW_017534646.1, forward strand.
TGTGTGTACATTTTTTTTTCTTTTTTATTTTTTGTTTATTTTTTTTTTGTTCTTGTTAGCGATTTATTTGGTATTCATTTCACATTCATTTTCATCGCTGCGCTTTGCTTTGCTTTACTTCACTTCTCAGCTGTTGTCATCAACGTCATTTGGTTGTTGCTTGTAAATATACAATTTGTTAGGGTTGTTGTTGTTGTTATGTGTATACATACATACATATATGTATTTCTGTGCGCTCCTATTTGTTATTGCACTTGTTAATAGTTATGTTGGAGGCGCCGCTGCTTAGTAGGGAAGGCCCTTCAAACAGTGGGTTRGCTTGGCGGTTAGGAGAGAGGTGAAGCTGGTTAATGCACATGCGAGKTAGTTGGTGTGCCGTGAAGTTCGGCTTGTTGGTATCAGTTGAAGATGCTTTTGGGATTGTGTACGCTGTGCTGTGCATTGCTTTTTATTGTTGTGGCGCAGTTATTCTCTTCTTACCATTTGGCTTTACTTTGCTTTTTAGTTTTTCTTTGATTTTTTTCTTAATTTATTTACATGTATTGTAGCTACTTACAAACGTTACTTACTGTTTTGTAATATGTTGTACAAGTTTTTTTTTTTTATTATATATAAGTCATAAGTATAACATTAGCTGTGATTATGTCGGCATACATTTATATAATATATTTTGAAATAATGATGAGAGATA
>NW_017534646.1:25545-28438 GCF_001853355.1 Bactrocera latifrons
TTTTGTTGTGGATCACCCACGATGATTTGAGAAAATTGTCTTRCCACAGCATATCAAACGGTTCCCTGGGTATCGCCAGCCTGCTGTTGCATCAAAACACCCTAATTAAGTAATGCATAACTGTTTTGGACTTTTTTGCATGGCACATTGTTATGCAGTCACTGTCACCAGCTTGTTACTAATATGTCTACTCTTATTTATGCCCGCCATTATTCTTCTCGCACACATATTGTTGTGCAGCTACTTTTTGTTGSCTAATTCCTCGAAACTTTTTACCACTCACTGCAACTTCAAATGCATACATACAAACATACATGCCTATATATAAAAAATGCATACATTTGTATCCATAAAAAAAAACCATATGTAACTGTGTGTACTTGGTTACTTAGTACCGAACTTTTGTTTTGCCTTTGTGCTTGCTAGTTGCCACTTCTATTTAATGTATTCTTCCACATACTTTGGCGCGTCTWTGCTAGCCTTATTGYTATTGTTGCTAAATTTATTGTTGCTGTTAGTGTGTATTATAGGGTTTTGGTTTTTGTTTTTGCTGTATAACGCTCGGTACTTGTCGGAAATTGCACTCATAGGCGACGAAACGTGACTATTTAAACTAACTTTTCTAAGCGTATGTATGTATAGTTGTGTATATGTATGTTTTGCATGTTCTGATACTTCTTTTGCATTTCTAGTATGCCATTCTTAAGACTTCTAACATGTCTGCGGTTACTTAGACGTACTAAGTAGCAAGTGTCTAGGATTTGTGCGGTCGTTTTTATTGGACTTTTTGCCTTCACTTTTGAGTGTGTSATATATGCAGTTTACATGATAGTAATGCTAGGAATACTTTATTGCAACCACTTAGAGTTTAAAGCGACTGTGTGAAAATGGTATGGCTTCAAATGTGTCTAGAGAAAACTAAGAAAAAATGCTATAATCTTCGAATAAAGTCTGCAGATCTGTCCAGCTGTCATACAAACTGATCACTCATTTAAAATCCTTGTATGGAAAACTTTTTTATTTGAAAAGATATCTTCACGAAATTTGGCATGGATTATTTTTCAAAGCAAAGCTAAAATATCTAAAGAAATTTTACAGATCGGACTACTATAACATATAGCTGCCATACAAACTGATCGCTCATTTAAAATCCTTGTATGGAAAACTTTTTTTTTTTTTAAGATATCGTCACGAAATTTGGCATGGATTATTTTCTAAGGCAACTCTTTAATATTTGTAGAAATTCTTTAAATCGAACCACTATAGCATATAGCTGCCATACAAATTTATCGCTAAAATTAAAGTTCTTGTATTGGAAACTTTTTTATATCACAAGATATCTTCTTGAAATTGGACGTGAATTATTGCCCAACGCAACATTACAATCTCCAAATATATCGTTCAGATCGGACCACTACATCATATAGCTGCCATACAAACTGAACAAACCAAATCAGGGTAACCATCTTTTTATAAYCTTTTATGCTATAAGAAATGCTACGTTACAGCCGACAATAATGTGTAGTTTTTTATTCCATTGTTTTCTTACATTTAGAAAAAAATTGCCTTGTATTTATATACTGGCCTGTACTTTATGCATTAATGCATTCTTCTTTGGTTTTATTGCTGTTATGGCTTGCATATATCAATTTCACTGCCAATTGCAATAACAAGCACTGAAAGTTAGCGGCAGCTTGCAGTTTCTGCAGGGAAAAGTTTCGYCTGGCAAACCTGCAAATAAATCGGCGCTCTTTTCACAATAGCATACCTTKTGATTGCTATCGTTGTTGTTGTGTTTGTTTTAATGCAGTTGCTGTCRGCTCACTTGCTTGTTGCAGTGATTTGCTGTTTTTGCTGCGATGCCTTTCAGGTTTTAGTTTTTTGGCTTGTGTTGTGTTGAAGCTGCATTTGCTTACCACCATTGGTTGCACGCGATGACTGGCGGTGTGCTTGACTGACGGTCTGTTGGCAAGTCGTTATATTTTACGACATTTGTCATTTTGACTTTGTAAATACTTCAGTACATATAAATTTTTCAATTCAGTATGATTCTCTGTATGTAGATACATATATACTTTCCCCCTCATGCCTGGTAATGCTTTATTTGACTTGATTTTATTCATACAGTTTTCATATATTTTCTCTTTGCCGCCTCTTGTCGGTTGTATATTACGCTCGTCTTTTGCCGGCTAAATGTCCAGAAAATTTTTGAAAATGCATTGCCGCTGAAAATTTCAATATTTTWGCGTTAAGTGTGGCAAATATGCCAAAATATGCTTGGGGAAAATTTTCAATGAAGGTACCTGTGTAGATGAGGAATATATGATAGTAYATGTACTTGAGATGTTTAATTATTTAAAGCAATGATCTTTTAGAAAACTAAATATCATGTTATAGTCCAGATAACTGTCATATTAAAATTTTTCCACCATACCATCATTTATTCAGCTCATTCGTGGTTAGACGTGGTTTTTTTCTTTAGTTTGCCTTGGAAACTCCACTTGCTTTTGGTGTATAGATATTTACAGCGAAAGGTGTTAAAATTCGAAATATCAAGTTTTTTAGTTAATTGTACCTTTAATTTTTTCACCATATATTTTTTTTTATCTTTCTCACTCCTGGTTACTCGGGATATTTTAGTMTTATTTTGCTTTTTTGTATTGGCAACTCCAGTTACTTGAAAACTCTCTTACATAKATACATATATATTGAAAATATTTTTGAAACAATTTATTTGCCTTCATTTAGCGTGATCAGCGCCTTCCACTTCTCTTTACTCTCCCTCTGTTTTTTCTTCTAACAGCATTGAAATGCTTGTATTGTTCTGCTGTGAATCACTCATACGCCGTGGAGATTGGCATGTTGTGATACATATATTGAATATTATTGAAAT
>NW_017534646.1:30310-31506 GCF_001853355.1 Bactrocera latifrons
AATTAATTCAAAAATTAAATAATAAGTAATTAKAAACCCGATTCCTGTGGAAAAATCTAACTAATCCTAACCACTTTTAATATCTATTGAACTTATACTGTCGATGTGAAGTTAAATTTTTTTATTACATTATAAGCAAATATATGTTGTGTGTAAAGCATTTCCTACAGGGCCTCATGCTCCTCCAGGAGCTTCAATGTGAAAATATAAGTATTAGGCGATCTGGTGCACAAAATTCAAAAATGAAAAAAATAATAATAACGAAAAGAAAAATGTATGAAAGCTCTATGAAAAATAACGTAYTTCGGTCTTGCTTAATACAAGTATTAAATAAAATAATTTTTTTTTTTAAATATTAAAAATATTAACTTTTTTTATTAAATGCCATATAATATTCTATGGCCCTTTTTGAGAAATCAAAGTCACAGTTAGACTACTGGCACCATCGTTTGCACAGCCATACAAGTGCATACGCTGCGTATGAGTAACTGACTTTTTTAATGACAATTCAAACACAGAATGTGAAGTAACGCATTTTAGTGTTATTATCAATATAAAACTAAGCAATATATTCAAAACCGAATTTCAAGGAAACTTTTGTCGTAAAAATATTTTTATATTACTACTTTCATTAACCGAAGCATTCTAGCCGCGTATCGTCTAATGACTTTTAACGATGATATTTAAAATATTTATAATATATAATTGCAGTCCACGCTTAATTTTATACATATTTTTATCACTTTCAAAGATTTTGCATGTTTTGAAATCCACAGCAAACAGCTGTAGTGGCAGACACGCCATGACGCGAGGAGCAGACTAATTTGAAAATGTGCGCATATCAAAAATTTCAAACGCCACTCGCTCATGCTGTCTTTACACATATTGAGTGCCGCCTGAGGCTCTAGTTAATTCTATAGGCGCAGAGAATTTTCAAGCAAGCGAATGCGCATGCGTTTGTACGCTTGCTGCTTTCCTAATTTATATTTTTGGAACTACTAATATATACTATGTCATACAGTTTTTACATCAATTCATATAATTACATTTAACATATTTTCAGCAATTATATTATAACAAACAAATAACAAATATTTATTTTCTTTAAAWTCCAAATTATGAATACGAAGTAAAAAAATATATAATTTTATTTTATTCACAGATACTAATACTAAAAAATAATAGTTGAAAAATAT
>NW_017534646.1:32161-38851 GCF_001853355.1 Bactrocera latifrons
ATATTTAAATAATTTTTAAATCAAAAATATTAATAAAAAACTATTACTGTTAACTTACCGTTTAAATGCGCTCACACACTTCACTCTCTAATATTCATACACACTGTTAGTTACTCCGCTACTCGTCGCTGTTATTAACATAACRTAATGTGTTATAACTCGCTTCGTCACATTTGATATCAATTTTTGGTGCGATCGTTTTCTAAGGTTTACCGGTCTTGTGCGCAAACGCTCATGCATAATTTATTGTTGTACTTCGGCATTTGCATATGGACGTCAGAGCATACGAGCATATGTGTTGTAGATATGTATACAAGCCTTTAGATAACTATACATATGTCTTCATATACATACTCACTATGGGTATGTAAGTATGTTTGTGCTTTATTAAATGCATTGAAAGCCACTTAATAGGCAACACAGCAATATATTAACATTCTAAACCAGTCGAAAAATATATTTTGACAGCGTCAATACGAATTTTTCGTTGCCTTAATGTTTCTATTAAACGGTCGAGAACGAAACACATACTATTTGAACATATATGAATGCATACATATATACTTATATGCATATATATGTAGGTAGATACATGCGTACATGTGAACGTACTTGCTTATATACATATRTACTTCTATGCATACATATATTATTTTTATTAACAAATATAATATATTTGTCTTTTGTCTCGTCGGCAATCATTCGGTCACTTCATTATAACGTCGTTTTGTCATTTTGTCGCTTTGTTTCTCATTCACACCATTCGTCGATTACTCATACGCCGCGTCTGTCGATGATTATTTTTTGGCTTAAATTATGGCTAACAATCAGGTCGCGCTCAATTCGTGAGACCTTCATTTAGTCATTGCTAACCATATGTATACCCACTTGTATACCTATATATATAATATGCGCGTTTGTAGCGAAGAGAGCGAAATCTCACACATTTCGTGTCTTTTTACGTGCTTACAYACACACACATGCGCATATACATACATACACGATTTTTGTGTCTTATTATTTCTTCATAATTTACTTGTACATACATATATATTTTATTTGCTGTCGCTCTGCTTTGYCATTCATCTTCACCGGCTCAGTTCAGTGCCGCTGGTTCACCGATCCGCCGATCTGCTGACCGCGCGTCATTTTGCATTTTTGTTTTGAAATCAAAGCTGTCGCAGTTCAACACAATTTTTACGAATTTTTCGGGAGTCTTCCAAGGTTCCAAAGTSTTAAATAAAGAAATTCGTCGAAATATAATTTTAGAAAGTCGTGCTTCTTTCTACTTCCAAGTGCATACAGTCATATTTTAATACATAGGTCGGTACTGTTTGTCATTGTGCGTGTTTAAATATTCTCGTATTAATGTCTAATTGTTGTACCAAAAATGCTCGAAGGTAAATTTACACTGCGTTKTTGTTGTTGCAGCGCCATTATTTCTAGTGTGTTGTCAGTAACCTGTTTATGAAATTCAATTTGTGMGCGTGTGTGTGTTAAATATTATGTTTTGTTTTTTCTTTAGCGTGCGTCGCAATTCATATTTTAGTTTTTATGGACACGTGCGTCGGTTAAATGTATTTACACATTCACCTGTTGAGTGAAGCTCAAAAATAGTTGCGGCGTTAAAAGTACAAAAGCTGTGTGTCGTCAAAAATTTTCGCTTATAGAATTGTATGAATGAAAGTATAATGTAAATATGTGCCGACTTCAATTGCAAAAAATATATATGTAATTGCGTTGAATTGTGTTTAGATGCTTTGTATACTGAAGCGCTTTTAAGTTCTGATGACATCACTTGTGGCCGAAATTAGAAGAACTGAATTTCTGTAATGAAATTTGTTGTGAAATGTTGTAATAAATTTGTAAAATAAATTTATAAATGGTATATGCRGAAACAAAAGAATTGCTTTGTAGATGTCATTGAAGGTTATCACGTGATAAAGTGAATTTTTATAATCACTTTTTAAAACTCAAATTATAAGAATTGTTTTTGTAGTGTTCATTAAAATAGAGTTAGAGAAGGCATACATGGCATAGTATTTATGAAATTTTAATTTTGAAAATTTAAAAAGAGTTGATATGACACATCACATGATGTTTTTTATAAACATTTCGAATTTAACTGTTATGAAATAAAAAAAATGTGTAAAATTTCAGTTTTCAAAATTTCAAGTGGTGTTGATTTTTTTTTGTAATGCAATTAAAACTTCATGATTATATCTGTAAAATTTCAATGAATTTTTCATGTGCTATTGAATTTTTCATGTGCTGTTGATGTGATGATATCATATGATGTTTTCTATATCGCAAGGAAAACGTTTCGATTTTAACTTTTATCGAAAATAACAATTTGTAGAATTACAAATTTTAAAATTTCAAATAATTTTTACAGCTGATGTGATATCATCATATGATATTTTACGTATGATGAGGATTTTAACTGGTATTATATAAAAAAAAAAAAATAATATTTTAATTTTGAAAATCTGAAATGATATTAATGATTTTGTGACCACATCATGTGATGTATTATATAAACGCTTGTAAATTATCACGTTTTCGACGGATATTAATTTAAAATACATTTTATGTATTTTAATTGATATTGATTTCAAATTTWCAATTTTAAAAATATCAAACTATTCTTAGTGATAATGTGACCACATCATATGATGTTTTCTGTATAGCTTGTAAGATGAAGAAATTTTAAATAATATTCATTTAAAATAAAATTTTTTCAATATTGACAATATCAAATGATTTTCAGTGTTGATGTCACCTCATATAAAATGTCGCGTTAGTTAAACTAATATTTATTTAAAATAAAATTGTAAAATTTCAATACTGAAAATATCAAATGATTCTCAGTGTGGATGTTATGCCATCATATGATATTTTATATATTGCCTGTAAAATGTTGCGACTTTAACTCATTTTTATTTAAAATAAAATTTTAAAATTTCAATATAGAAATGATTTTTGGTGATGATGTGATTACATCATATGATATTTGTATATCGCATGCATACTGCTKTGAACTTAACTCATATTTCCTCAATATAAAATTTGTAAATCTTTASTTTTGAAAATTTCAAATTATTTTTAGTGACGATGTGACGTCATCATATGATTTTTTATATAACACAATAAAAAATGCCACGATCTTAACTGATATTTGAATTTTAAAATAAAATTTGGAAATTTCCATTTTGACTTTTAGTGATGATCTGACATCATTAGATGATGTTTTATATAACGCTTGTAAAATACCGCACGTAAATTGTTACCGGAAATTATGCACTCAAGCCTTGAACCAACCTATATATATGTATATAATGTCACTCATTATAGCGCTTTCACACTTCATTACTAAATAATATCTACGTCTTCTCCACTTTCTAGGCCGCGATGATCTCTCACCGTCGAGCAGTCTCAATGGCTATTCGGCAAATGAAAGTTGTGATGTCAAAAAGATCAAAAAGGGCCCAGCGCCGCGTCTACAGGARGAACTGTGTCTGGTGTGCGGCGATCGGGCATCCGGCTATCATTACAATGCGCTCACCTGCGAAGGTTGTAAGGGTTTCTTTCGGCGCAGCGTCACGAAGAATGCCGTATATTGTTGTAAATTCGGGCGCTCCTGTGAAATGGACATGTATATGCGACGAAAATGTCAAGAGTGTCGCATGAAGAAATGTCTGGCGGTGGGTATGCGACCAGAATGCGTGGTGCCGGAGAATCAATGCGCTATGAAGCGACGTGAGAAGAAGGCGCAAAAGGAGAAAGAGAAACAAACTACTGGCAATTCGCCGATCATATGCAAAAGCGAATCCATTAAGAATGAAATACTCGAACTGATGAACTGTGAACCGCCGTCGCATCCAACATGTCCGGTAAGTGGTGACTAGAAATTAAAAAAGAAAGAAAAATGAGTTYTAATTGTTTACTTTGTGTATTCATTTACAGTTGCTACCTGATGATATTGCGGCCAAGTGCAGGGCGAGCAACATTCCGCCGCTCACGCGTAACCAGTTGGCGGTCATATACAAACTGATCTGGTATCAGGATGGCTATGAACAGCCATCGGAAGAAGATCTTAAGCGTATTATGGTAAGTCAATAACAGTAGTAGAGTTCAAAACACTTTAGATGCGAGAGAAAATCTAAGAGCAGTAGTTGTCGAGAGCTAAAGAGCTCGCAGGGTAACTAACCTCAAACTCGCATTAATAACTGATAAGCATCAGCKKGTGAAAGTGGTTTYGMAGTAGTCTTGAAACTAGTTYTTCTTTTTGTAAGCTGGTATGTTTCCTTAACTAATAAACGGTATTTTTTATAACYTGCACCACAGAGCACCCCCGATGAAAACGAAAGTCCGAATGATATCAGCTTTCGGCATATAACCGAAATTACCATTTTGACAGTACAACTTATTGTGGAGTTTGCAAAAGGTTTACCGGCATTTACGAAAATTCCACAAGAGGATCAAATCACGCTGCTGAAGGTAAGCACGATTCATATGTAAACTAAGTATTATAAATTACAAGATTTCCTAAACTAACCACTTTTGTTTGTAATGAAAAATTACAGGCCTGCTCATCGGAAGTGATGATGTTGCGTATGGCCCGACGTTATGATCACAATTCGGATTCCATATTCTTCGCCAATAATCGTTCATATACGCGTGATGCGTACAAAATGGCCGGTGTGGCCGATAATATTGAGGATCTATTAAATTTTTGTCGGCAGATGTACTCGATGAAGGTCGACAACGTCGAATACGCTCTCCTCACTGCCATTGTGATCTTCTCCGATCGGCCGGGACTCGAAAAAGCCGAACTAGTCGAAGCGATACAAAGTTACTATATCAATACGCTGCGCGTATATATAATTAATCGACATTGCGGCGATACCAAGAGTCTGGTCTTCTTCGCCAAATTACTCTCCATATTAACGGAACTGCGCACGCTTGGCAATCAGAATGCCGAAATGTGTTTCTCATTAAAATTAAAGAATCGTAAACTGCCGAAATTCCTCGAAGAAATCTGGGACGTACATGCGGTGCCACCATCCGTGCAATCACACATACAGGCAACGCAAGCCGAACGCGAAAGTGTGGAGGCCAACGCTTCCATAGCAGCCACCACATCCACATCAGCCGCCGCAAGTTCGTCCGCCTCCGGTTCACCCACTGACATGATCGGCGGTGGCTTTGCGAATCATTCGCCCAATTCCACATCGGTATCAACGAGCGCTATCGGCATGAACGGTGGTCTGTCGTCAGCGACGACGGCCGGTACGCCTAGCTTATATGGCATGCCACTCAAACAGGAGTACATAATGGGTCCCGGCAGTGGTATCGGTATTGGCGGCAATCTGACGCTCAAGTCAGAGCATTTAATTGGCATGCAGCTGTCGGGTGACCATCACATGATGGGCATACAACTGAAGCAGGAACATATGATGGGTGGTGTGGATCACAATACGGCGGCATAGCATCACGCGCACGTGCAACAACAGTCGCTACTGCTCGGTGGCAGTGGTGAATGTAGTGGTAGTGGTGGTGGTGGTGTTGATGGTGTTGTTGAYGGCCGAATGTTGCACGACAACGACGTGCATATGGATGACAGCATGGATGATGCCATGGATGGTGGTGATGTCGTTGTTGGCGGCGGTCAAGGGCTCGAATGAGCTGTGTAGCAGCGCAGCTAGTGTGGCAACAAYGCGCTAATTGCTTGTGATACGCTGTCTACGTAGCGCCCATTTTTATTTTGGTCTAATATATTAAGCTTTCGTTCGTTGTTAAGCGGTGGGGTACGGGCGCTGCCMAACACAGTTGTTACGCAAGGCAATGCGTTGCTGTTGGGATTTTTGTATGGCAGCTAGGCATGCAATCAAGGCGATTTGTGAAGTGAACTTGATCGGCATGGCAATGTGTGCGCGTACCGTTGTATGTATGTATATGGAGGCTTGTACTTTAAATTTTGTTGATTTAGGGTACAAGCTACAACAAAAACTGCAGTTATTTAGTGATTAAGTGAGCGCGCGCGTGCAAGTGTTGCGACATGCACCAAGCGGTGGTAGCAAAACACAATGAAAATATTATAAAAAATAGCATAAAACACACACACACACACACGCAAATTGTTGCATTAAAAGTAACGAAGCAGAATTGTAAATTATTATCAATGCTACTGTACTGTCGTCATTTTGTATTTATATATATATATATTTAACTAATGGGAAAGTTTTGTTGTTGATGGCAGACAACGTGTTTCTTACTTGTTTGTTGTTTTGCAGCAAAATTGTGTAAGCAAATTTGGAGTGCGTGACGTAGAGGGTATATATGAAAAACATATAAATTATTGTAAAAACGGAGCAAAATTACTAAGCGCTTAGTATGTAATTAATAAATAATATATAACAAGCAGAAAAAATAAATTTTATTATTAAATTATAGCGTAGCATACATTTAGGTGTAGCGGCGTCTTTACATYTAAGCGGACATTTAAAAAGCATGAACATATACTATAGGTCTGTTAACAAGACAGTCTCTTTWTGTAGTTAAACTAAAACACACAACAATAAACAATATGCACACACACATATACATATACCAACACATAGACAGGCTAAACTGAAAAACAACTGAAATAAAAAATAATTAAAAATAAAACAATTATTAAAATAAAAA
>NW_017534647.1:0-3937 GCF_001853355.1 Bactrocera latifrons
GAATGAGATAACCATGAAAATAATGAAGGCTCAACAAGCACAAATGGATAGGAATAACCCCTCCAGACGGAATACAGTATTCGACTTGGGGGAAAGAGTATTGGTAAAGACYAACAGACGACTCGGAAATAAATTATCCCCTTTATATGTTGAGGAGAAAGTTGAAGCAGACTTGGGAACCACGATTCTCATAAAAGGGAGGGTGGTCCACAAGGACAACCTGAAGTAGGGGAAATTCTTAACATATTTTAGAATTCTTTAAATAGCATAGGGTAAATTATTTAAGCTGCTTTCACACTACCTTTCAGGATACTGATTGCGATACTCCTTATTGAAACGACGACGGCAAAATTGACTGACTATTCGACTTCCGACTACATACCGATTCAGGGTGGTGACGCGACGATTTGGGAGGAATTTGGCTATCTAAGGCATACAACTAATCTTACAGTATACAAGGGAATAGTTGAGGAAACCAAAGGCTAACAACGCWATTCCCTCTATCCYATATGAGAATGTTACTCGACGCAGACATTGCACATATAAAGGTGCTTCTGACAACACTGGACATCCATCACAGACAGGCTAGGAGCATTAACGTTTTGGGTACTGCCCTAAAGGTTATCGCAGGTACGCTTGACTTTGAAGATTTCGAAAACTTAAAGTTCCGACAACAGGAACTCGTAGACTCAGAGCGACATCAGGTAGAAGGTACAAGGAAAGATAAATGAACTGACGGAAACGGTTAACCACATCATTAAAAACTCAAAAGCTGGACAGATCGACACTGGTCACTTGTATGAAATGTTGCTTGCAAGAAATAGGATCATTATAAATGAAATTGAAACTTTAATTTCAACTACTACCCTTGCAAAGWTAGGGATAATAAATCCCATGTTGTTAAACTCAAATGATATAAAAAACATTATTGAATGCACTCTACAAACACAACTATCACTGATTTAATGGAGGTATCATATATTAAGGTTCTATTAGACGGTAATCTTCTACATTTTATTATCAAATAKCCGAAGCCARTACTAGTCTGTAAGAAAATTATTATTTTTCCTGTCCAATACAACGGAACAATCCTGCACCTTGGGAATGGCAACAATGTTGCCGATTGTCATAATCAAATTTTGGCGATTGGAAATTGCAGCGAAATGCTGACATCAACGTTTTGCAAAAAATTACAATATCCAACGCGCGCAGCAGCTTCATTCTGGTAATGTTGCCCACTGCAGCACTCACCCTTTCCACCTTGAACCAATTATGGTGGTCGATGATGGCATAATCATTATTAACGATAATACCGCTTTAGTCAAGACTACTGCAGACACCGAGAAGACCATAAAGGCAACTTATTTACTTTCCTTCGAAAATGAGATTCAAATTAATGGATCCTACTACTCCTACTCCAAAAACGTAAACGGCGTGTTTAAAAAGTTACCAGGATCAGCAATGACGGCGCCCCTCACTATCACCAGTCATCAAGAGATTTTGAGTCTTCCATACCTTCACAAGATAAGTATGGAAAACCTGCGTTTTATCGGGAAAATCGAAGGGAGGACTATGATAGGACCAACGATATTAGGTCTCACTAGCATTGTTATACTAATTTCCTGTTATGGTCTAATTAAACTATACCGAGAACGAAAACGAAGTCGCAAATCCCAGAATCTTCAGAACGTCATAAACAATCTTAAGAAGTCCGTGGACGGCCTTCATTTAGAAGGGGAGGAGTTAATATAAGCTGCCCTTTGTCAACAATAAAGTCMGCACGTGGCCGGAGTCAGCGAAGCCACATTCTCACGCTGGCAGCTAGCAGTTAACATAAGCAGCACTTTGTTAACAATAAAGTCCGCGCGTGGCCTGAGTCAGCGAATTCATATTCCCACGCTGATGGGTAAGGCACAGCGGTAGCGGCAAACTGCCAACGCAAGCKTCGGCGTCGTATCCGCTGCAATAACTCTACAACTATTACTAACAACGAATTGCGGGACACAACAACTAAGACAAGGTGCAGGGACTTATTTAAGACATTAGCTTTAGAATGTAAGGTTCAGTTTTTAACAGAGAACTCATCAGACAGCATGTTCTGATTAATAAAGTGATAATAAAAAAGAAACAAGACGGATACGTGTAATTTATATACAGACGGACGGACAGASAGACAGACGGACATGGGTAAATCGACTCTGCCCAACCTACTGATCATTTATATATATACTTTATAGGGTCTCCGACGCTTCCTTCTRGCTGCTACAAACATCGTGACAAACTTAATATACCCTGTTCAGGGTATAATAACAAAATATACATTTACATATAAAATATATAAGTGCAGTGGAAATCTGTGAAAATATATACATATGTATATACGGTGCGGAAATCCGGGATCTTCTCAAGATACTACCAGGGTGAGAATGGCAGCATGCATGATTCATATTGTCCGCTAGGGTACACCTCTTTCGGGGCCACGCCCAGACAGTACGAAATACTATGAGCGTCACAAGTGAGTCAACACCTATGGAAAGTTTGTTTTCGTATAATTACAAGCTCAAAGTGAAAAACATATCAATTCTAATTATACAAGCATAAAGGTTTATTCAATACTAAAAGAACAGGAACAAAAAACAACAAAAAATAAACGGTGTGATTTTCTAAACACAGTTAAAACATGTCATATTTTACGCGTCAAAAGGGAGTCCACATTTGTGTTTAAAATTAAAATAAAAGAAAAAGAATAAATGTATATTTTTATGCAATTTAGTATTTGGTTTGGCCCCCTTTAGCCTTAATTACTTCTTCTAGTCTTCGTGGAGTCAATGCTTTTTTGTGTACTCCACTGGTATTTTTCTCCACTCCTCCAGCAATACAGCTTTAAGGGATTCTTTACTCGAGATGTTTTTTCGTATTTGCCGGTCCAGAAAGTCCCATATATGCTCAGTTGGGTTTAGGTCTGGGGACTGAGTGGGATGGTCCAGCTGTTTTGGTGTTCGATATAGTAGCCATTCCATCGCCAAGCATGAGGTATGCTTGAGGTCATTGTCGTGTTGGAAAATCCAATAGTTAGATTTAGCAACGCTTGGAGCAACATTGCTTTTTAATATCTCCAAGTCACCTCGCATACATATCAAAGATGTTGACAGCTTGTTCTTCTAGCAGAAGTTCACGTCGTCTTCTGATATTCCTCCTGGCTTGCCTTTCGCTCTCCAACTGACGATTTGCGGGATCCTACCTATGCAATCGTACTCTTTCCAACGTTGATTCCTGCTCGTTTGCAAGTTGTTACCAGGTTTGCCGGCGTGTCTCTCTTTTAAGAATTTAAAATTTGTTCACGTCCTCTTCTTATTGGATATCCTCGACGACTTCTCCTCAATGCTACATCTCGTTGCCTTTCTTCTTCTCTGTTTATTGGATTCTGGCGTCGTACAGAACGCTCCATTGTGTCGCGCTCCTGCTCCTGAGCGCTATATTCCGGATTCAAGCGCCTGATTGAATGTCCTATTGTGTCGCGTTCCTGCTCCTCTGCTTTATACTTCGGATTTAAACGCCTATTTAAATGTCCCGTTGTGTTGCGTTCCTGCTTCTCTGCTCTATACTCCGGATTAAAACGCCTATTTAAATGGTCCGCGGTGTTGCGTTCGTGCTCCTCTGCTCTGTGAAGTCGGTTTTGTCGTCTATTGGAACGTGCAGAACTGTCCCGAATTCTCTCTGCATTACGGAACTCCAAATTTGAACAGCGTGATTGTGCAATATAATCGGCGTTCCTCATTCGATTTATTTCCAAATTTTAGCTATATTGTTGTCGGCTTCGATTCAAAGCATTGCGACGTCTTTGCTTTGACGACGACTGCCTAGATACTCTTGGCATTTCATAAATTAATATAAAATATTTATACACATAAAAAATATACAAAAAGATTAATAATAA
>NW_017534647.1:4956-6717 GCF_001853355.1 Bactrocera latifrons
TATTGTATTGTATTTTAAAATTTTTTCCGGATATTATATAATTACCGTAAGCAGTAATCCATGCCAAAATTCGTAAAGATGCCACGTCAAATGCGAAAATTTTCCATACAAGAACTTGATTCCGATCATTTAGTTTGTATCGCAACTATATGCTATAGTAAACCGAACTGAACAAATTCTTCCGATATTACATTATTTCTAACAACAATAATTCATGTAAAATTTCATGAAGATGCCACGTCAAATGCGATCCCTCAGTTTGTATGGTAGCTATATGATATAGTTAACCGATCTGAACAATTTCTTCGTAGATTACATTGTTGTCCTAGAAAATAATCTGTACCAAATGTGGTGAAGATACCTCGTCAAATGTGAAAGTTTTTCATACAAGAACATGATTCCGATCGTTCAGTTTATATGGCAGCTATACGCTATAGTAAACCGCTCTGAACAATTTCTTCCGATATTGCATTATTTCTATAAACAATAACTCATGCCAAATTTCGGGAAGATATATCTTCAAATGTGAAAGTTTTCCATATAAGATTTTSATTCCGATCACTCAGTTTGTATGGTAGCTATATGCTATAGTTAACCGATCTGAACAAGGTTACATTGTTGCTCCGGAAAATAATTTGTACCAAGTTTGGTGAAGATACATAGTCAAATGCGAAAGTTTGCCATACAAGAACTTGATTCCGATCGTTCAGTTTATATGGCAGTTTTAAGTTATAGTGGTCGGATATTGGCCGCTTCGGCAAATGTGCAGCTTCTTGAAGAGAAAATGACGTTTGCAAAATTTCAAAAGGATAACTTAAAAACTTAGTTCGTATATATACAGACGGACGGGCAGACAGACAGACGGACATGGGTAAATCGACTCAGCTCAACATACTGATCATTTATGTATGTACTTTATAGGGTCTCCGACGCTTGCCTCTGGCTGTTACAAACATCGTGACAAACTTAATATACCCTGTTCAGGGTGTCATAACAAAATATACTTTTACATATAAAATATATAAGTGTAGTGGAAATCTGTGAAAATATATACATATGCATATACTGTGCAGAAATCCGTACCCGTATACGTACCTCAGCCTGAAAAATCAAAAAGAAGAAAAGAGAAATATTGTGGAGTGTTTTTTTTGTTTTTGTTTCCGAAGGGAGGATCTTCTCAAGATACTACCAGGGTGAGAATGGTAGCATGCATGATTCATATTGTCCGCTAGGGTAGACCCCTTTTGGGGCCACGCCCAGACAGTACGAAATACTATGAGCGTCATAAGTGAGTCAACACCTATGGAAAGTTTGGTTTTCGTATAATTACAAGCTCAAATTGAAAAAMACATTAWTTATAATTATACAAGCATAAAGGTTTATTCAATACTAAAAGAACAGGAACAAAAAACAACAACAAATAAAAGGGGTGAATTTCCAAACACAGTTCAGCCAAAAATATCATATTGTACGCGTCAAAATTGCGTCAACACTTCTGTTTAAAATTAAAATAAAATAAAAAGAATAAATGTATATTTTTAAGCAATTTAGTATTTGGTTTGGTCTCCTTTAGTTCTAATTACTTCTTCTAGTCTTCGTGGCATTGACTCTATCAGCTTGTTTGTGTACTCCACTGGTATTTTTCTCCACTCCTCCAGCAATACAGCTTTAAGGGACTCTTTACTCGAGATGTTTTTATACTCTCGCAACAATGTTGCTAAAGAGAGTATTATAGTTTTGTTCACATAACGGTTGTTTGTA
>NW_017534647.1:7592-8760 GCF_001853355.1 Bactrocera latifrons
ATAAAAAAAATATGTAAATGACGGATAATGAAATCTCGATTATCACTTTATCATGCGAGATTATAAAATGTTCGGTGACACCCGAACTTAGCTCTTCCTTACTTGTTTTTTTTTCGTATTTGCCGGTCCGGAAAGTCCCATATATGCTCAGTTGGGTTTAATTCTGGGGATTGAGGGGGATGGTCCAGCTGTTTTGGTGTTCGATATAGTAGCCATTCCTTCGCCAAGCGTGAGGTATGCTTGGGGTCATTGTCTTGTTGGAAGATCCAATASTTAGACAAATCCAATTTAGCTACGCTTCTAGCAACAGTGCTTTTTAACATCTCCAAGTCACCTCGCATACATATCACAGATGTTGACAGCTCGACGTTGACGTGCTTGTTCTTCTAGCAGAAGTTCACGTCGTCTTCTGATATTCCTCCTGGCTTGCCTTTCGCTCTCCAACTGACGATTTGCGGGATCCGACCTCTGCAATTGTACTCTTTCCAACGTTGATTCTTGCTCGTTTGCAAGTTGTTGCCTGGTTTGTTGGCGTGTCACTCTTCTTTGAGAAGAAATTAAAATTTGTTCACGACGTCCTCTTATTGGATCTCCTCGACGGCTTCTCCTCAACGCTGCATCTCATTGCCTTTCTTCTTCTCTGTTTATTGGATTCTGGCGTCGTACAGAACGTTCCATTGTGTCGCGCTCCTGCTCCGCTGCTCTATACTCCGGATTTAAACGCCTATTTATATGTTCCACGGTGTTGCGTTCCTGGTCTTCTGCTCTATACTCCGGATTTAGAGGCCTATTTAAATGTTCCGTGGTGTTGCGTTCCTGCTCCTCTGCTCTATACTACGGATTTAAACGCCTATTTAAATGTTTAAATCTATACTGCGGATTTAAACGCCTATTTAAATGTTTAAATTCGATTACTTTTCTTCTATAATATTTAAATTCACTAATTATAATGTTTAACCCTCCCTTAATGGGGCTATCCGGCTCGAAGGACCAATGTTTAAATTCACTTCTTATATCGAGCTTCAAGTTTGGAAAAAAAACACGCTAATATATGTCACGACGATTGGACATATAAGTGTGCTATGCCCAATCCTCAAAAAAGGAGACCCCACAATCTGCGCCAACTACCGTGGGATAAGCCTCCTCAATATCGCATATAAGGTTCTAT
>NW_017534647.1:10650-12548 GCF_001853355.1 Bactrocera latifrons
ATTGGCGCCACGTAGCGAAAAGAAGAAACGACTGGCGCGCTGTTGTTAACTCGGCTATAATCGCGTAAGCGGTGACTACGCCAATCAAGAAGAAGAAGAAGATATGTCACGACGAAACGGTGCGTAGCGGTGGCGGGAAAACGAAATTGATACAAAGGCGGTCGAATCAGCACTGCTTGCGTATATGCTGACCCTTTTCTTTTGGTATAGTGTGGTGTGTGTTTGAGTGTGTGGATTCTGGACTCTCGTGTGGGTGGTGTTGATGTGGACAGTGGTGATGTCGAGGGGAGCGTGGTGAGTGTGCGTGTTAGAGATGGGTGTAGGTGTGGTGTGGGGCAGCAAGACTAAGGCCCATTTAGCCAACCTTCTACCTAGATTTTGTTTTGCCTACCCACCAGTTTATTAGGGTTGAATAAATATGCTTAAAATTTCAATTATTCATATTTCGAAAAATTAGGGATTTATTCATTATATGACTAATTTTTTAATCATATTTTCGCTACTTATCTTATGTGCCATATACATATATACGTTTATTCTTGACAAAAAACAAAAACCTTCTGATCTGTAAAATTTCCCTGAATTTTGTAGTGAAAATACTAAGGCGTTAATTACAAAAGAGGCCTTGCAGCGGTTTTTTAGACCTCAGCTATACTTTCTACCTACCCATCGAACTACTTGTATGTTTAGTTCCTACCTACGTTAGTACCCAGGTTTTGTTTTGTTCCTACCTAACAGTTAATTAGAGTTTTAAAACATGATACTTATGTTTACAAAATTAATGCTCTAATATGCGTCTAGAAAAATTTTAAATTTAATTATTTTATGGCAAATTAAAAAAAAATATTTTTTCTCCTTATTCTTATGTTATAATAATAATCATTTGTTTAGAATATATTATTTGTATAGTGGATAATTCTGATCACTATATAGAAAACATAATGTAGAATATTAGTTAGGTCCATTACACCTATAAACTGTATTACATTGCGGATAAAATTGATTTGCTATTTAATGGAAAAAGTAATTCATGCCAAATTTTGTAATGATATTTAGCCAAAGTTGCCCATATATGAACTTGATTTTGATTTTTCTGTTTGTATGGCGGTCTTTGTTATCAAACCTTCAAAATTTCTCCAACTATTGCATTGTATCTTAAAATTTTTTTCGGATATTATATAATTACCGTAAGCAGTAATCCATGTAAAATTTCATGAAGATACCACGTCAAATGCGAAAGTTTGCCATACAAGCCCTTTGCTCCAATCGCTCAGTTTGTATGGTAGCTATATGATATAGTTAACCGATCTGAACAATTTCTTCATAGATTACATTGTTGCCCTAGAAAATAATCTGTACCAAATTTGGTGAAGATACATAGTCAAATGTCAAAGTTTGCCATACAAGAACTTGATTCCGATCGTTCAGTTTATGTGGCAGCTATACGCTGGCACGTATTCTGGGAGGGAGCCCCGAACCATTAACCAACCTTTTAGCCCTTTTTTTGCTGTGTCGAATGCATTGTCTATCCCTGTAATTCGTAACTGTCATGGAGTTGTTGGTCAAGTCACAAATTTCTTTCGAAACTCTTCGAATGCAAACAAAACTTTCCAAGAAATCGTTAAAACACATGCTCCGGAAAGTAAAAAGAAACGACTCCTTCGTCTTTGCGAAACGAGGTTTATTGAGAGGCATCACAGTATAATCACATTTTTGGAACTTTTCGAATGCATTGCTATTAGTCTACAAGAAATCGCTGAAAAGACGTGGTCTATTTCATCAACAGCATCGACTCTTCTTGCTGCGATTCAGAAAAGTGATTTCATAGTGAGCCTTGTCGTTTGTGAAAGACTGCTCAGCTTGACTCTTCCCTTATCGGTGTTACTCCAGGAAAAGTC
>NW_017534647.1:14033-33732 GCF_001853355.1 Bactrocera latifrons
TAACATTCAAAAAACACTAGCTATATATACTTTATATTAAAATAGATTCGCCTATTCATGTAAACACAAATATATCGATTGCTGCAGGGACAAGAAATTATAAAACAGCAAAATTTAACATAAATTATAATTTTTGCATGCGATTCTATTAGAATACAGTACGTCGTCAAATTAATTTTATTTAAGCAAGTATGAACGTGTCCAAATTGAATTTTTCTTCGACTAATCAATAATTAGGACGTTCACCTCATACATATGTAGATGAGAAATAATAACCAATATCACTTTCAAATTTGCGGGCCCCTCCCGAAACTGAATCCTGGCTACGGGTCAGGCTATACGCTACAGTAAAGCGATCTGAACAATTTCTTCCGATATTGCAATATTTCAATAAACAATAACTCATGCCAAATATCGGGAAGATATATCGTCAAATGTGAAAGTTTTCCATGTAAGAACTTGATTCCGACGGACAGACAGACAGACAGACGGACATGGATAAATCGACTCAGCTCAACATACTGATCATTTATGTATGTACTTTATAGGGTCTCCGACGCTTGCCTCTTGCTGTTACAAACATCGTGACAAACTTAATATACTTTGTTCAGGGTATAAAACTTAATATACCCTGTTCAGGGTGTAATAACAAAATATACTTTTACATATAAAATATATAAGTGCAGTGGAAATCTGTGAAAATATATACATATATATATACTGTGCAGAAATCCGTACCCGTATACGTACCTCAGCCTGAAAAATCAAAAAGAAGAAAAGAGAAATATTGTGGAGTGTTTTTTTTTTGTTTTTGTTTCCGAAGGGGGGATCTTCTCAAGATACTACCAGGGTGAGAATGGTGGCATGCACGATTCATTTTGTCCGCTAGGGTACACCTCTTTCGGGACGTATGTATAATTACAAGCTCAAATTGAAAAACACATCAATTCTAATTATACAAGCATAAAGGTTTATTCAATACTAAAAGAACAAGAACAAAAACAACAACAAATAAACGGTGTGATTTTCTAAACACAGTAAAGCCAAAACATGTCATATTTTACGCGTCAAAAGTGAGTCAACACTTCTGTTTAAAATTAAAATAAAAGAAAAAGAATAAATGTATATTTTTATGCAATTCAATATTTGGTTTGGTCTACTTTAGTCCTAACTACTTCTTCTAGTTTCCGTGGAGTCAATGTTATCAGCTTTTTTGTGTACTCCACTGGTATTTTTCTCCACTTCTCCGGCAATACAGCTTTAAGGGACTCTTTACTCGAGATGTTTTTGTTTTTTCGTATTTGCCGGTCCAGAATGTCCCATATATGCTCAGTTGGGTTTAGGTCTGGGGATTGAGGGGGATGGTCCAGCTGTTTTGGTGTTCGTATGCTTGAGGTCATTGTCTTGTTGGAAGATCCAATAGTTAGACAAGTCCAATTTAGCAACGCTTGGAGCAACATTGCTTTTTATTATCTCCAAGTCACCTCGCGCATTCATTGTAGATTCAATAAAAGCAAGATCACCAACTCCGGAAGCTGCAAAACATCCCCAGACCATTACCGAGCCTCCACCATGTTTTACCGAAGTTTGTAGATTTGGTTCATTGTATTCTGCGATCTTTTTGCGCCAGACTTTTCTGTGCTTTTCTGAACCAAAAATCTCAAATTTACTTTCGTCAGTAAAAAGGTCAGTGCTCCAGAAAGAAAAATCTTTGTTTTTGTATTTTTGGGCATAATTTAATCGTTTCGCTTTGTTAACTTTTGAAATAAATAGCTTCTTTCACGGTCGGCGACCATGAAACCCATTTTTATGCAAAATTCTTCTTATTGTGCTGGCACTTACGGGTTTTTCGGATTCCTTTGTGATGTCTTTCGCAATCTCTTTTGCACTACTACCAGGTTTCTGTTTCACTGTAGAGATTATTTGCCTTACTTCCCTTTCATTCAGCCGTTTTGGTCGGCCTGATCGGTTAAAATTTTCTAATTGCTTATGGTTTTTAAATTTATCCACGATTTTTTTAATAGATGTGGGATGTCTTCCAAAAATTTTAGAAAATTTTCGCAAAGATTTCCCATTGTTCTTTAAATCAATAATGATTTTCCTGGTTTCCAAAAATATTTCGGTTCTCATGATTTAATATATATTAATT
The DNA here is from genome assembly GCF_001853355.1 of Bactrocera latifrons. Taxonomy (NCBI): domain Eukaryota; kingdom Metazoa; phylum Arthropoda; class Insecta; order Diptera; family Tephritidae; genus Bactrocera; species Bactrocera latifrons. The sequence continues at coordinate 16,183 of NW_017534647.1, forward strand.
TGTTTAGCTCACTGACTGTTTCACTTTAAATAACAACTACGAATGAAGAAGGAAAATGCCGAATTTAATTTACCAACCAATGTGCATGCAAAAACTTGCAAAGAATATAACGGTATTTCCATGAAATAAATTTTAAACAGAAATGTTGACTCACTTTTGACGCGTAAAATATGACATGTTTTAGTTTAACTGTATTTAGAAAATCATACCGTTTATTTGTTGTTGATTTTTTGCTCTTGTTTTTTTTTTTTAGTATTGAATAAACCATTATGGTTGTATAATTAGAATTAATGTGTTTTTTAATTTGAGCTTGTAAGTATACGAAAACCAAACTTTCACTATGCTGGACTTGAGAAACAGTATGCCTACGTACTAAACSCTGCTGAACCGCCGTTAAGAACTACTTCGCAGGACCAAGCTGGGCGATAACTGCCTCTTCACGACCTACCGCTCGGGTTATTCATGTGGGCTTATGCTTCTTCGCTGCCTTTCTTTCGTTCTGAATTCTAGGAGCGCTATTGCAACCCACTCTTTGATGTTAGCCCACACCAGCTGTGATCGCAGCATGTGGCTCACTATGTTGTCGGGCGTTATGCTTTCATTTGTCAGCTTTTCTATGATGTCGCTCTCTACTACATACCTCGATCAGGTGAAAAAGACGTGCTCTGCGTTTTCTGCGGCATTTCCGCAAAAGGAGCATTGTGTATTAGGGTGGGTCGATTCCGGACATTTTTCGATTCGGGATTTCTAATAGTGCGGAAGAGTTGCCTTAGTACTTCCTGATTCCAGTGCAACTTTTTGTTTTGAGATCGGATTGCATCTTCAACTAGATATAGATACGAGCGAAAATGCGGCGCAAGGTATTGGACCTGTATTGGTCTTCCAGAACCCACCGCGTAGAGGAGGCTTCTCTTCGGGTTCCTCCCAAGCCCAACCCAACCAACCAACCATATGTCAGGCTTGTTTTAGTCTGAATCTGTGTCAAATKTATTGATAAAATCAGATTTTGTACTAAACTTTGGCATTTGTTGCCTAGATTTCAGTGTAGAGCGTATAAAACGATCACGAGATTGGGAGCCAATAACTTTAGAAGATGCTTCTGTCACCAGTTTGACGGTTCTCTCGACTGCCACGGTGTGAGAGGGGAATTCACTAAATTTCCATACCTCTGCAGCCCTTTTATGAGTTCTTCGTTAGAAACTGAACAAAGAACTAGTGGAGAGGTAATAGTCTTCCAGTTAATCATATCGTAATAATTATTAGCTTTGAAATTCAGCTTTGGCACTTTATTACATCTATGAATGATTCCACCTTTTCAACCTGTGTTCGTGTTGGTGCCATCAGCACTGACAACTTCTAGATGTTCCACATCAACTGAATTGTCTTGTAAATGTTGCCATATAGCTTGCGTCTCATCCTCAGCCAGGTTCCGCTATAAGAGAAATATGTTCCTCTTTGACAGTGTCGCGGTAGTACTTTTCACCTTCGCTGACTTGTGTAAGTGTATTGTTTTTGCGGCCGTCGAAAAACAGCCCATACACAGAGTCAATACTTTCGGTGTTTTGGAGCTTAACTCCAACACTTTTTTTTTGCCCGACTAATCTTGCAAAGCTAGCCTTATCCTTTGTTATCAAAGCTGCTTTTTTGGCATCCAGAAAAGCAGATGATCTATCACTTACTCCAAACCTTTGGGCAGCTAAAGCAGTGTGTTCTAATACTAGTGTGTTTTCTTGGGTTTTAGAGGATCGAAGACAAAATTCATCTTCAGCGTCGTTTTTGGAAGAATCCATGTGCGACGCACCTACATTGTTGTCGTCTGCATGAGAGTCTGACTGATCTGAATGGTCACGTGTTCTAGCTGATACTTTTCTGGTAAATGTTGATGTTGAATGACGTTTTGAAAGCTTTTCTTTACGTTTATTTTTGTTTGTAATCTTTTTTGTTTTAGGTAGATCAACACTTCCAATGCGACCAATTCTTCTGGTTCCCTGGTCCAAGAGAAATGGTTGTTCATTGATAGAAACTTTCCTTTCCTTTGGACAAGTGCAAGAAGAAAAATAAATGTATTTACAAGCAGTGATGTCAAATAATGAAAAAATATTTGTGTGGAGACCTATCCTAACGTGTCCTTTGGTGTAGGTGAATGATTGTAAGTGATCGCACTCGGCGAAATCAACGTCAAGAAGTGTAGCGGCAAGCCGATTTTCACCTTGAGCTGTGGCGCGCCACATTTTCGCTCGTATCTCGGAACGGTTCGTCCTAGGGCCATGATCATGTTTCGGTAGCAAATGACGTGACAAATAACTTTTGTTCTATACATTTTGCCATGAGATGCTAGGTAGACAATTTCACGATTTTAGGCGAATTTCCGACATTTCAAGGCGGGAGTGGGGGTTGAAGATGCAATCCGATCTCAAAACAAAAAGTTGCATTGGAATCAGAAAGTACTAAGGCAACTTTTCCGCACTATTAGAAATCCCGAATCGAAAAAAGTCCRGAATCGACGATATCGTCATCGTGACCAAATTTGTATAGGTATTCCTTAAACCAGCTATGGCCCGATAAGAACTGCGTTAAGTAGAAATCTGTCTCCCGTGTTATCTGCCAATCCATGCCTCCTCTTTTTTCTGCGCTCGTCGGCCGTTAGGCGTCTATTCATWACTTTCGTTTTACGGTAGACTCTACTTAACTCAGAGGCCATTATATCCGGTGGCATAAGACCAGATATGATAGCACTCGTCTCGTGCGGCACCGTTCTAAACGCACAGGCAACTCTCAGGGCACATAACCTGGACACAGCCTTTGCCATATTTACACAAGTTTTTTGACGAAGTGCTGTCCCCCATAAGGGAGCTGCGTACATAAGCATTGACTGGCTAACCTTGGCCAAGAGAGCTCTCCTGCTTTGAATTGCGCCACCAATGTTTGCCATGATCCTCGACAGGGCCGCAGTCATTTTAGCTGCCTTACTACAGGCATTTTCAATGTGTGCCTTGAAATTGAGCCTCGTATCGATGATAACGCCAAGGTACCTTAAAGAATTTTGCGTTACAACTTTATATCCATCAATGTTCATGGTGACCGTTTCTAGCCTTTTTCTGTTCGTGATGAGCACTGCCTCCGTTTTATCACCTGCAAGCTGCAGCTTGTTTCTCTTAAGCCAGTCTTTAATTTTCGACACGGTCTCATTGCATATGTTCTGTATCTGTAGAGCTCTTTAGCTACGATCGTTACGGCAATGTCATCCGCATAGCCAATTATCTGTGCCTCTTTTGGCCGCGGTAATCCTAAAACCCCATCGTACAGCACATTCCAAAGTAGTGGACCTAGCACGGTGCCTTATGGTACTCCACCTGCCACCGTGTAGGTTTTTGGGCCTGCATCGGTATCGTACAACAGTAGTCTGTCAGTTTTACATATAGTTACATAGTTTTACACGCCGCTTGATATAGAGGACACTTCCCACTTACGATCCGGTGTCCGGTCTTCTTTTTCCCGCTGCTTTTGCTTGCTGCACAGGATGGGCTTTTGTCACATTCCTTTGCGAAATGTCCCTTTTCAACACATTTAGCACAACATGTGCTTCGATCTTCCTTACTCGTACATGCCCTCGCCAGATGGCCGTACCCCAGGCACCTGAAACACTTTCTGAGGTTCGGCTTTTCCCTTATTCTACAAACCACCCATCCAACCTTRAATTTATGAGCGTCAAGCAGCCGTTTTGAGTCTGCTCCAGGAAGGCTGATGACTGCCGTCTACGTGCCCGCGTACGCTTGTCTCATAGTTTTGATTGCATTTAAGTCAAAGGAACTTAGCTCTTTTATTTGTGAGCGTATTGTCACCGCTATGTCCTCTTTGGTGGTGATTTCGTCCAAGTCTCTGATCTCCACTGAGACCTCGTGGGTTAGGGCTCTTTTTTCGCCTGATCGCCTAGATCTTTACATATCTCCCTTTCATATGCTCCTGTGTTTTTCATCTGGGCCTTCTTCATTTCAAACAGTGTTTCACCTTTTACCGTTTTCCAAATCCTCGAAATGTTCTCGCCAAGCTCTTTCAGACCGTCTTCCTTTTTGACGGCTCGGGCGTGGAGCAAAAGCAGCCTTTTTAGTCGGGTTTTGTGTTTTTCGTTTCCCCTGTATCCATTCATTTGCCTTTTCCTCTTCCTTCCGCTCTTTTTTAGGAATGTTTCCTTCATTCCTCTTGCACCCGGTGCTCCTTTTTTGGACTCCCTCTTGGCTGGCTATTTTTTTAAGCGGGGTCTTCTGCGTCAGCTGCTCATCCTCACGTGGTCTTTTTGGCGTTGAGTCTGTTCCTGTGAGCCTAAGGGGGGCATTTCGTCTGCTTTCCTTGACTTTGTTGTTTTCGGACAACATGACCTGGCCAGCGTAGCTGCTGCACATTGGGGTAAAATGTGTCGATTTTGGAGATTAATTCAAAAATCAAAATTCAAGGAACAAGTAACTTTTTGTTATAAAACAAAGATAAAATTCTACATCACCAACTGAACAAATATTTGGCAAAAAATTTTCAATTTTCTTGTAATATTCTCTGAAAATTGCAAGTTTATTTCTTTTTGTATGCGCACAGTGATATACGTGATTTTTTTAATTATTCGAAGTTTTTTATTTTCTTTAACTGGACAAAATTGTAATGGAGCCTTCTTGTTCAGGTAATTTAGTAAATACAAAAAGATTTCATTTGTGTTTTTACGTATCTCTAAGTATTTTCATTTTTTTTTTTTTTTTGCGAAAACCTTAAAATAATGGGGATTCGACCTTATATGCAGACATATAGTTGTGAGTTAAGCGGGGTAAAGCAAATCTTGTTTCATTCCTGTAATTTATGGCTGTTGTAGCTTCTTTTTGTAAAAAAAAAAGTTGCGCCAATACTGCGTGCTTTCAGTATATGCATTTCTTTATGCGAACTGCCTGGTCAAATATAAACGAATTTCTCAAGAAGAACAAATACAGCAATTGCAATAAAAAGGTTTGTTCTTGTTTTTGTTGTTCAGATGTTTGCTTTGTTCACACCCTACGTTACGATAAGCGGCAGTTTAAATGCATAAGAACATATTCCGGAATAGTCTAAAATTCGAGTTTTACTTACATATGTATAATAATAAACATCATCACATACATTTTTGAAATAAAATTTTGATTTGTTACATTTTGTAATAATTACTATTAATATGGCATAAGGTTCTTATCTAAGGTTTAGGGTATATGTAAAATCATGATAACCGACATTGTTTTTTCCCGCGCATTTTTATTACTAATGTTTGTATGTCATGTGCAGTCGAGTGAAATAACAATAGTGATGTATATTTAACTAACATGGTAAAAGCGATACGACATTGCCTACATTTAAAGAGGATAAAAATATTATTATCTTCCTTATAGGAACCAGTTCTAATGTAATTTGGGTTCCTCGTCAAAGTCTATATGACATAATGAAAAATTCTGGCTGTGATAAATTTAATGAAAAATTTTAATTTTTAACAGAGTAATTGAAAAAGCGTATTGAGCCATCTGGTGAATTTATAAAAGAGTTTGATGACAGGATAAAAACCTTTATTAGTCAATCTAAAATTCGTTGGAGCAGAGCCAATAGGCATGAAGAGCGTTTCCTTAGAATAAACCAAAGTTGGTTGGATTCTTCGATAGGTTTCACCCATTCACAAGGAATGAAACGTGGCCGCAAAGAACTTTCATTYGAAGAATCAAATGAGCTTCAGGGCAAGTGGAAGCGTCAAAGATAGTGAAAGAGGTTGCAAGTTCATCATCGAGAGCGAAAAAATTTCATAAAAGTATTGCCAAATCATCACTATCACAGCAAATGTCCATTGTTGTTTTGGTGGAAGCAAAGTTATCTCGACAACAGTACAATGTTATAAGGCAATCTGCTCCAGATAGGTTTCCTTGCTATTCATATGTCCAATCAGCAAAAAGGTTTGTTATCCTAGACGTGAGAGCATGCATTTTTGCGAGATTTCAGCACAAGTAAGCTTGCAAGCCCTTTTAGACCATACCACTGAGCGTATAACTTTAGCCCAAAATAACGTAATTAAAACATTGAACGATGAGGAAATGACGAATTTATGCTTGTACACTAAGTGGGGATTCGATGGAAGCTCTGGGCACAGCTCATATAAGCAAGCGTACCATAATCCGGGTGCAAATGATTCATCAGTTTTCATCAGCTGTATTGTTCCAATCAGGTTGATTTGTGGAAGCAAAATTATGTGGCAAAATCTGCGCCCAGCTTCTACCAGGTTCTGCAGGCCTTTAAAAACGGAATTTGTTAAAGAGTCCACAGCTGCTTCTAGAACTGAAAACGAAAGAGTTGGTATAGAAATACGACATCTTGTTATTTCGGTTATACCTTATGGAAATAAATATTTGGAACTAAACACAATTTAATTTTGTCTATGGTTGATGGAAAAGTATGCAACGCATTAACAGAAACAAGATCTACACAAAAATGTTATTTATGTGGAGCTAGCTCGAAAGTTTTTAATAAAATTGATAAAAAGGTGAAGAAAGTTGTAAAAACAGAAAATTTACAATTTGGGCTTTCAATACTTCATGGGTGGATTACGTTCTTTGAATGCCTTCTCCACTTATCATATAAATTGTCTATAAAAAAGTAGCAAGCTCGAACAGAAAGCGAGAAACTATTAGTTTCGGCAAATGAAGTACGGATTCAAAAAGGAGTTAAAGATAAAATTGGTCTGATTGTTCAACCGAAACCTGGCTTTGGGAATTCTAACGATGGCAATACAGCTAGGAGTTTCTTTCAAAATCCCGAGATGTCAGCAGCAATTACTAAAGTTGACATAAATTTGATTAAAAAGATGCATACAATACTCGTAGTTGTTTCTATTGGGCACGATATTGAGGTACAGAAGTTTCGTGACTACGCTTTAAATACAGCAAAATATTTCGTTGAATGTTATCCTTGGTATAATATGCCTCCAACACTTCACAAATATTTTATCCATGCTATATTGCCAATCGGACAATTATCAGAAGGAGCTCAGGAAGCTCGAAACAAAGATTTTAAGAATTTTAGAGAACATTTTTCTCGCAAATGCAGCAGAAAAAAAGCAAAAGAAGACATATTTAACAGACTTTTAATCAGTTCTGACCCCTTTATATCAACCACAAGAAAATTACCAACAAAAAAGTGTAGGATTTACCCGAAGAAGCATTAGAGTTGATCGCGATAGAGAGTGGAAATAATAATGAAGTTGATGATGGCGATGATGATTAAAGCGATGATAAAAATTCAAGCGAAGACGACAATGATCATGAATATGATTATAGTGATGAAGAAACAGTTTATATATTTTAAATAAAATTTGAAGCTTAAAAAAATTAAAAATTTAGAAAACCGATGTTCAGCATATTTCTGTTTTTAAGATATAAAAAAAACAATCAAAAACTCGAATTGTATTATTTTCTTACTTCTTTATGATTAATTAACTAAAAAAATAACTTTTCCATAACTAGAAGACTTGTGAGAATTAATCTCCATTTTGAGCACCATTTACCCCATTGTGCGCCGATAAAATGGATATCCATTATTTCTAGTTTGTGTTTCCGAAAGAAAAAGACTTGGATAGTGTTTCGTACACATATTATCAGACATACAAACCGAAGTGGGATTGTGGTGTCCACAAGGTCCATTAACCATATTGGTTTTCACCACTTCGTACAATACTGGATCTCTCTCTGCATCAGGAATTTCCGCAGAAATGAGCTCATCAAGTTGATCTGGTGTAACCACCATACACCATCCAAAGAATAATGTGTACGTGCGGAAAACCTCTTTTCTGAAACTCAACAAAGTACATCTAGCATCTAACAGCACCAAATATACGTTGCTCCAAGATAAAGTCCATCAAACATCGTAACTGTTATTTGAAAAGTCGTGCTGTGACATCGTGACGATCGCTTGCTAATTGTCCACGATACATAATTCCGCACGTATGGCATCGCATCCTGGGAGTACTTCTTGCCCTGCCTTGCCTTGGGCTGCCATACGTTGATGGCAAACAGAACGTCAACCGATATTAGGGCGGTCTCTTCGTGGATTCGTAACAAATTTCAGTGAGCAATTGATCACTTTATGTGAAACACACATAAAGTTTTCTCTGAATAATTTTCAATAATTTACGTTTTTAATAACCGGAATAATAAAGCAATCGACCGAAATTGAACGATTCAAATAATTTACAAATCAAGATATTGAAAAACCAAACAAACAAAAATTTTAAAAAAATTTTTATGGAAAAAAGATACTTTTTGGGATCGTCCAATTTTCCGACTTTTCGTCATGAAAAGTGTTTTTATTTCCAAACCTTCCCCAATCCACAACGAACAACTTTTGCTAATTTCATCGAGATTGGTGCAGCTGTTTTCTTAGCGTTACTAACAAACAAACAATTAATCGTTTGTATGGGAAAATGAAAAGAGCTTTGCTTAGGGGGTTTCCGGCAATTATTCGAAATTTTCTTGTCATAAAAGCCATCTTTGAACTACTACGAATATTTAGAAAAAAAGAATTTTCGAAATTGGTCCAGGCGTTGTTGAGTTATACGCCCAGCAACCCTTTTTGCGATCCATTTTTATATATTGTATAAGATGATCATTTATTTCATCTAAGGAGTTTTTAATGATATATTGTAAATATTTACGTAGATTGAAGCTGAAATATAAAACGTTAAGAATATTTGTGATTACAAAAATTTATACATAAATTATAGGAAACATCGGCTCTAGATAATATATTATAACGTCAAATTTTTTTTATTGTTCAAACCAACTATTATAACCTAAAATATCAAACTATGTTATAATATATATTTCTTCCGGTACCCTCTTATTAAAATTGAACTTTCGAGTTTGCCCATGAATAAGTTAATTAAAACGCTTAAAAATATATCGCATATTTATTCTTAACAAATTGGTATAATATAATTTTTTTTAAGAATATTCCATAGCCAAAATTGTCATGATGGTTTTATTGTGAACGTACCTACCCCGTTTCTACTGTGATTGGTCAATCTGTCAATTCTGTGTTAATATATTAAGGAGTGCTCCCACACTATCTTCTGTCTCATTTACAAATTAATTTGTCTTAAACGCTCTTTTTAATACTTCACTGTTTGATTTTTTATAATTTTCAAACATGTAAACCTTGTGCTGGTAACAACGAACACACTGAAATAATAAATTTGGTTCAGTCGTATGAAAGTTATGAGCGTATATACAGTGTGAAAAACTGCGACAAGTAATTTTCACATGTGGCTAAATGAATCAGATTTACATCAGTTCACCACACCGAATCGAAAGCACGCATTCACCTCATCACGAGAGAGAACATTACACATTAACACATACACAAGCATATGCACCAAAACATAATGACATTCTACATTCTAATTAGAACAAAAGGAAAAGCGAAAGGATCTCGCGCACCTTTTGTCAATACGACGTCGACCGGTATACACCTCCGCTTTTCGCAACATCGCAGCATCCCGGTTCCCTTCCGCAGTTACTCGCCTATGTATATATTTAACGTTTTTAAAACCGGCTCTTTTCCATTTTTGATCATTTTATATATATATAGTATATAATATATGTTGCGTCAAGCGACTTATATATGTTCAACCTAAAATGAAAATAAAACATGAAATTAAAATTAATTACTTTTCTGAAATACATTTTATATTGGAATTATAAAGTTTTCCTTTTATTGTACTTATCCTAATAATGTTAAATATACTCACCTTAATCTATTACCATAAGTTAACGAAATGAGTTGTACTTACCTCTTTTTTGTACGTACCTGTATACTTCCATTCCCCGTTAGTTTTAAGATTTAGGCTAAGCAACTAAATGAACTGGAATAAAGAAATCATTGTAACTCGACCGGAATCAAGATCGCAGGCGTTTTCTTTCTCCCGTAATTTTTCGTCGCAACATCGAAGTGCAGGTAATTGGTTGAATTTTAATTTTAGTGAATTCACGTGTCCCAATTATTTTATCTCTCAAAAACTCTTGAGAAGGGACTTGAGCGTGATTAAAAAATTAAAATAACTTACATATACAGTACAAAAATATCTTTTTCGCAACCAATTGCCAATTTATCGTTTTCGGTTTTCACGGTTAAGTGATAGYGCTAAGAAAAAAGTTATTTAAAAAAAGGAAGGATTCTACAATGCTTTAATAATATAGTAAGCAAACTAAAGTTCTTGGAAGAACAATCTAACGCTTACAAAGTCAAGAATTCCAGCTACCTTCCAGGAATTTTGCTCACAGTTTATTTTGTGCACCCACTTGTCTATGTTGTGGAGAAATCCCGTTGCTTGGGTAGCGGTACTAGGCATATGTAAATCTTAGGGCTGGCATTCAGTAATAGTTTGAAGAAAATTTTAATGTGTTTTTGAGTGTCGAGTACACCAGTGTACCAATTTGAGTAAAATGGGCCCCCGTACAACGATTGAGCAGCGAGAATTGGTCATAAACCATTTCAAAAATGGAAAATCACAGCGAAAAATTGCTGAGAATATAAATTTAAGTAGTGGTACAGTGCGACATATAATTGAATGTTTAGTGCATGAAGGTCGCATTCAAAATAAAGGCCGAAACGCACCAAATAAAATTTTCAATGAACGCGACGAGCGTTTAATTGTGCGTACAATTAAATAAARCCGAGACTATCAGTTCCAAAGTTAAGTACAGAGATTCAGGAGGAGCTAGGGAGATCTTTTTGTGGTGAAACTGTGCGTCGGGTACTACGTGCGCATGACTAGCCGAGTAGCCCGAAAGAAGCCATTCATTAGCAAAAAAAACCAACTAAGCCGAGTTACCTTTGCAAGGGAGCTGGAAACAAGGATTTTTACTTCTGGAATACTGTAATTTTTGCTGATGAGTCGAAATTCAACCGGTTCAGATGGAATGGCTTACGTGTGGAAGAAACCAAATACTGAGCTTCAGAGATGGAACATTAGGCCAACTGTTAAACATAGTGGGGGAAGTGTTATGGTATGRGCGTGTATTGCTGCAGCCGGCGTTCGAAATTTGGTATTTATTGAGAGTATTATGGACAAAGCATTGTATCTTAATATATTGAAATAAACTTTAATCCAAAGTGCCGAGAAACTTGGGATTCGTCAAAATTTCCGGTATTATCAGGACAACGATCCTAAACACAAAGCGTCAATAGAACAGACCTGGCCAATATGGAATTGTCCACATTTAATGAATCCACCGGCCCAGTCACCTGACATGAACCCGATCGAGAATTTATGGTCTTTGTTAGAAAATAACATCCGTAAACAATACTAATAAAATTGCAGATGCACACTTTCAGTGTTTGGCTCTCCCTTTTCACTTTGCACTCCTATTTATACATATCTATATATCGTTTTCAACATATATTATATATTATACATATACATATGTATATTGAAGTGAATGTGAAGGGATTTTGGGATTGCGGATTCGTCTACATTAAGGTGCGACCTTTTTGTAAATCGCATAATTTTAAAATTTTAATTCGGTCAGTTTTTTCTCGAGTTTTCGCAAATTTAATTATTGGACAATATTTTTTGGCGTTAAAATTTTCAACTGTGGTTAACTCATCGGTTTGGCTTTCGTATATTTGGGAATCGATATTATTTTTCTCGTTTTTGTWACCGATTCTAAATATATTTGTTGCCAACTTTATTGCTATTGGTTTGGCTTTCGTATATTTGGATATCGACATATATTTTTTCGTTTTCGTTATCGATTCTTAATATATCTGTTGCCAATCGTTATAGTCTTTCTTTCGGAAATTTAATTTAAACAAGCAAAAGTTAGCAAGCCAGAGCCAACTATCGCCAACGTATCTCCAAGTAAGGAGTTGATCGACTTGAAAGTCATTAAAGCGTCAAAGGAGGATGGCGAGAAATAGTATTTTGAGAATAAAGACGGGCTTTTTAGAAAAAACCATGTCGTTAGATCCAATTGAATATGAATGTCGGCTCGACATATTAAATTCAGACAGTGAAAAGCTAATGAAATGCCAATCTAAACTGGAAGCGATTGATTAAGACGACATGGCCCGAAGGGGGTTAGAGGACATAATTGTTGAAACGAAATCAATAATTAAAAATATTTTAGCCAAAAATAGAACGTCAATTACCGAAACATCTTTCGTAGCTTCTCACGGCTCAAGGCTCCCTAAAATGAATTTGCCGAAATTCAAGGGAGAATATTCAGAATTTAAAAGTTTTATGAGTTTGTTTGAGAGCTTGGTTCATAACGATCCAAATATCCCAGATATTGAGAAATTTAACCATTTGGTAAATTGTCTATCTGGAGAGGCTCTGGGAACAGTTAAATCGTTTCATATTCAGTGGAAATTTACCCGAAAGCGTTGTCTCAAAAAAGTTTATGATAATAAATGTTTGTTATTTTTCAACACGATATCTAAACTTTTTGAGCTGCCAACTATCCCAAAGCCATCAGCACCTTCATTACGAGCGATGATCGATGAAGCGTCTGCTGTTTATGAGATGATGATGAGAAGCAAATAACAAACGCCATTATAATACATATAGTTATGACAAAGGTTGACTCTGCCACCCGATCCAAGTTTGAAGAGCAACTAGACTACTATCACTAATAGTAAGTGGATTGCGAAGCAACCTTAAATAGAAGGTTTCAGCAGTTAGCAGCGGAAGGAGCATCTTGTTCGAAGACGAAATCCGGAGCCACAACCAAGCCACACGAAGCAGACATACATGGGCAGGACAAAATCAGCTTTAGTTGCTGCAGATGCAAGGCAGCGAACTTGTCAAAAATGCAAGCCAAAGTAACACCCCTTAGCTGCCTGCCCCACTTTCAAGGCGCTTCCGGTACAACAGAGGTTCGAGTTTGTGAAATCGGTGCCCTTATGCATAAATTGCTTGCGTAAGGGGCATACTGTATCCAAGTGCAGAGCCGATCGATGTCGTGTATGGAATCGATCGCATCATCGCAACCATCAACCACACATGCCATGCATGCAGCGAGTATGCCGGATCGGGTAATGTTGGCGACAGCTGTTATTCAAGTGAGGACCAGCTATTTTGAATACCTGCCTGCGGGAGCGTTACTGGACTCAGGCTCCCAAGTCGGAGGACTTGGCACAAAAGTTGCGGATTCGTCGCCAGCACAAAACGTTAAACATAATAGGAATTAGAAATTCCAATACGAAAGTGGGGACAAAATTAAGCGCGTTTGTTAAGTCACGAGTAAATAATTACGAATTTTCGACGGAATTCTGGATAATGCGTTGCATTTCGGCTAATCATTCAGACCATAACATAAAGGTTAATTGCTATAAAATTCCGCACAATATTAAATTGGCGGATCCAGAATTTCATAAATAAAAAAATATTGATATCTTATTGGGTGCAGAAACCTTTTTAAATCTGTTAGTGGTTGGCCAAATTAAAAGTGACCCTAATCAACCAACGCTACAGAAAACCCTTTTAGGGTGGGTTGTGTCTGGCAAATATGCCAGCAATCGAAGTCCTCCTCCTTCTGCAACTAGCACATTATACCAATCTGAAGATGACTTAATGTCAATTACTTCGGTGGTCCAAAAGTCTTGGGCTTTAGAATAATTACCTCCCTAACAAGTGGCATCAAATTCACACAAGAGCAAAAAAAGTCTGAAAAATTTTTCGTGAAAATAACTCAAGTATTGCCTTCAGGACGGCTTCAAGTCAGAATGCCGTTTAAAGCTGACCGTAAGTTACTCGGTCACTCTTATGAAGCCGCAGTTCGGCGGTTTCAGACCCTGGAGAGAAGAACGTTGAAAGATCCAGAACTTCGTAAAATGTATCTGGACTTTATGAATGAATATAGAGCATTGGGTCACATGAGCCCAACGAACAATAAGATCTCGAGTGAGCCACACTACTTCATTCCGCATCAAAGCGTTTTAAGGCCCTAGAGCACAACAGCCAAATTGCGTGTTGTCTTTGATGCTTCGAGTCGATCTTCAACTCAAATAGCGTTGAATGAACTTTTGATGGTAGGTCCAACCATCCAAGAAGAGTTATATTCAACTCTTCTTCGTTTTCGCTTACATAAGTATGCACTAACAACGGACATTACTGAAATGTACCGCCAAATAATTATGCATGAAGAAGACRGAAATTGTCAACTTATTGTGTGGAGAGAGCATCCTTCTGAGCAAATTCAAATTTTTCGTCTTAACRYCGTAACATACGGCACTGCGCCTGCTCCATTTCTCGCAACACGGTGTTTGCAAATGCTCAGTAATGCCAATACAATGAAATTCCCACTCGGTTCATTGGCCATTAAAACAGACTTTTATGTTGATGACTTATTAAAAGGATCTGAAAATTTTGAGTCTCTAGATCTTATAAATAGTGAAGTAATTAAAATATTAAACTCGGCCGGATTCACTTTAACGAAGTGGTTTTCGAACCACCCTAAATTTTTCGACAGTAATTGCACTGAAAAGTCAGTAAGTTTCAATGAAAAAAGTTCAACTAGGAATTAACTGGTTGCCTAAAGAGGATTTGTTTCGATTTGTTTTGGATGCCAACTTTAATGATCTGCGAGCCACTAAACGGAACTTATTGTCAGTCTCCGCTCGCCTTTTCGGTCCTCTTGAATTATTAGCCCCTCTAGTTACCAAAGCAAAAATCTTATTGCAAGAGCTTTGGATTCAAAAACTAGATTRGGATGAGTCGATTCCATTGCACCTCGACATTAGCTGGCAGAATTTCAAAGCCAACCTACTGCAGCTCTCGTCAGTTAGCAGTCCTCGGTATGTAAACCTAGAGTCGACTTCTATATGCCAAATCCGTGGCTTCTCCGACACCTCAATAAGGATGCTGCATATACATACGAAGCATATCTGCTAGTGGTGTCAAATGTATACTGCTTACTGCAAAATCTAGAGTGACTCCGCTGAAGACCAAGTCTCTTCCGCGTCTCGAGCTCTCGGCAGCACATCTTGCATCAACGTTGCGTCGACGACTCTAGAGAATTACCTTTTGGACAGACTCTGAAATTGTATTGCACTGGATAAAAACGCATCCATCTTCATTACAAAACTTTGTCGCAAAGAGAGTGTCCGAAATGCAAGAATTGACTGACAATGTGCAGTGGCGACATGTGCCAACAAAGCAAAATCCTGCGGATTAAGTGTCTCGGGGTTGTAACGTGGACGAATTGAACAATTCTATATGGTTTGGCGGTCCACAGTTCCTCCTAGAAGACCCCGCTTTATGGCCAATTAACWCTCACTTCCAGCTCTCCCCAGAAAATGAAGCCTTAGAAAAGAAGAATAACGCTGTCACATTTTCTGCAAATGTGAAAGATAACACTATCATGGAGCTGATTGAAAAATTCTCTTCCCATCAAATGTTGCTTCGTGTAGTCGCATATTTATTACGATGGATCACACGACCAAAAATGTCTACTGTGGGAAGAGCTCTGACTGCAGATGAATTAAACTTGAGTTTCTTGAAAATTGTCCAGGTGATTCAACATTCTGAGTTTGCGATTGAAATCCAAAAACTGACTAAAGGCAACACGCTACCCGCAAACTTGCATAAACTCAACCTGTTCTTGCATGAGTACTCGGATATATCGCTGTCCTATAAATTAATCCGAGTAGGAGGCCGCCTATTAAATGCACCTCTCTTATATGATGCCAAATTCCCATTATTACTGAAAAAAAATTCCCATTTCCTTATCACTTACTTACGGTTCCTGCACTTTCGAAATCACCACGCTGGGGCAACAGCGTTGGTTGCGCTTCTTGGAGAACGCATATGGCTAATTAATGCTAGAGAAGCCTGCCTGCAACCGTATGAAACTGTACACACTGCTTTCATTACAAGCCGAAGTTGTAAACCCAAAAAATGAGAAATTTGCCAGTTGAAAGACTTCGAGCGTTACGACCCTTTCTGATATGTGGCGTAGACTTTTGTGGTCCCCTATATACAACGTCAAAAATACGTGGTCGACCACCCGTAAAAACGTATATAGCAGTTTTCATTTGTTTCACTTCAAAAGCAGGACATTTAGAACTAGTCTCGGACCTGTCTACTAATTCTTTTATTTTCGCCCTCCAAAAGGTTCATTGGTCGCCGAGGGATGCCACAGAAAATATTCAGCGAATACGCAACAAACTTTTTCGGCGCCGACCGCAAGCTGGGCGAGTTGAAGGAGGCGTTTCTATCGCAACTGGCAAGTGCAACAGCACAAGTGCCAACGGACCCAATTCGTTGCTGCGAGAGATGGCAACTTGTTTGCTGTGTCAAGCAACAGTTTTGGCAACAGTGGTCCAAAATTTATCTAACAAGCCTTCAGGAGCGCAACAAATGACTGCACCCCAAACGCAACCTGCAGCCAGGCGATCTCGTCCTCGTTCACGAAGACAACGTGTCGCCGCAACAGTGGGTAATCGGACGCGGCGTCGCAACCGTCGAAGGCCAAGACGGCAAGGTACGAGTGGCAGACGTGGCAACCAAGGCGGGCAATTCATAAACTCGCGCTACTGAACATGGATGTTGAAGGATCCTGATCCTCTCAAGGTGGCCGGTGTTGGGTCAAGAGATTTATATATGTTCAACCTAAAATGAAAACAAAACATGTAATTAAAATGAATTACTTTTCTGAAATACATTTTATATTTGAATTATAAAGCTTTCCTTTTATTGTACTAATCCTAATAATGTTAAATATACTCACCTTAATCTATTACCATAAGTTAACGAAATGAATTGTACTTACCTCTTTTTTGTACATACCCGTATACATCCATTCCAACTGTTTGGCCCCGTTAGTTTTAAGATTTAGGCTAAGCAACTAAATGAATTGGAATAAAGAAATCATTGTAACTAGACCAGAATCACGATCGCACGCGTTTTTTTTCTGTCGTTAATTTTTCGTCGCAATATCGAAGTGCAGGCAATTGGTTGAATTTTGATTATAGTGAATGCTCGTGTCCCGACTATTTAATCTCTCAAAAACTCTTGAGAGTTTTCAATATATATTTGATGTTTTAATCTACTGTTTAAAACTAATTTTGTAACAACATCTTTTAAGTGCATTTTGCATCAAATAAAACCTTTATAACGATTGTATTGAGCCTTGTGCATTTTTCGTTTTAACAAAAAGTGTGAGTGACCTAGAAGCCTTCGAGCCATAAAGAAAGGCACTGTAGCTAAATAATGTCAATAAAATTAAGATTTGAAAAAAAAAAACAAGTAAGGAAGGGCTAAGTTCGGGTGTCACCGAACATTTTATACTCTCGCATGACAAAGTGATAATCGAGATTTCAGGCGTGCTTGTGAACCGATTTCACCCATATTTGGTACATGTCAGAAAATATTATATACCGAATTTCATTGAAATCGGTGGAGTACTTCCTGAGATATGGTTTTTGGTCCATAAGTGGGCGACGCCACGACCATTTTCAATTTTTAAAAAAAGCCTGAATGCAGCTTCCTTCTGACATTTCTTC
>NW_017534647.1:35872-39757 GCF_001853355.1 Bactrocera latifrons
GCAACAACATACGTATCAACACATTTTCCTACACAAGCGTCGCTGCCCATAAACTATTTCTCGTCACGATGGCAAAACTGCTTGGAAGAAATGCTGCAACAGTGCCGGCAGCTTAACAAAAATGACAAAATAATGAAAGGAGCATGCATACATATATTTATGTCTCTTGACGCATCACATAAAATAGTTGAGAAATRGCAGAAATGAAACAGAAATGAAACAGTAACGAAAGATAAACCAAATAACGCACAACCATGCAAACATACATATGCATACACATGTGAATATGTCACCAACCAAAAATTTAAATATTKTTTTGGACATCGCATCATAAATGTCGATGGTGGCGCCGGTGGTAGCGCGTAAGCGCTTATAAATTGAAAATGAGTGCACTGGTGATTCACTGGTTCGAAGCCCGCCGGGGGCATTTGATTTTTAAAATCTCGAACATTTTCGCCGAAAATGCGTTGCGCAACTATTTAACGCAAGAAATCTATCGGAACCTTTTCAGAACTCGTATAAGAAGTATAACTTCAATCATAAAATTTTATAAACAATAAATATATTAGTACATACTTATATAGTACACACTCTAAGCCCGTATAAGCAAATATTATTTAACAATACCTCCTTGTTCTTTGTATTACAAAAACAAGCGGAATTAAACACCAACCAATTTAGCATATCATATACACATCAATACGCACATAGCGTGCACATACATACCTATGTATAAGTGGTTATTGACTTCGTATACCGCCTTTACGAGTACAATAGTGCGGTTAACAAAAAAGAATTAGGCGTATTTTAGTAAATTTACGGGAATAACAACTCTTATTTACTTAAAAGAGTTTTCGGTTTTCGGTATTTATCAGATATATCGCATCAAATTTTAATTCTAAACTGTTATTTATTCTAAATGAGCACAGATTCAAACGAATCTAAATCAGATCAGTTTCTTACAATTCCAAAAATGGCTGACGACGATAAACAAAGCACACCTGCAGAAGCTACACGCTCAAAGCACGGTACAAAGCAAAAAAGATCAAAAGATCAGACAATATTTGTCAAAAATTCAACAAGAAACCAGCCAGAAATTTCAAAATTTATATTCGACACTGACCAATTGTTTATCAGTGTTAAAAACACAAAATATTTCCATATTATCGTGGGACCCTACGATTGGAACAATCACTAGTGGAAAGAAAAATAATGCCCACCTGGCAACAGACGAAAACATTCCTCACTGCTCAATACGGGATAGTTGAGCGAATAGACAAAAAAACTATAAAGCCCAAAATTAACCAAAATGACTCAAGTAAAAACTTGTTCAAACCCCAAGCCAGTAATAATATATAATATAATAGACACGTTAATAAAAGCCACACATTCGTGTCAAATCAAAGTAGTCAATGGAAATCATTGTGTGAACACTGTAAGGGAGGTCATAAAGATTTTGCGAGAGATTCAAAAAATTGTCCGTTTCAGATAGAAACAATCTGGTCCGTCAACACAAACTTTGCAGAAACTGTCTCTCGAATTCTCATGAGACAAAAGACTGAAAGCAAATTCAATTGTGTATACTGTCAACGAACACATCACTCATTGCTACATATTACCAATTTTCAAAATATGAAGAAAAATCATTTTAAAAAAAACCACGGGGTTAGTCGTTACAACTACATCAACTAATCCCGAAATTTCATATCTMRAAAAAAGGGAAGAACAACCATGAAGAAGAAAGCAGAATTCTTTTACCCACTGCGGTCATCACCATTTGTTTAAATGAGTTAAGCATCCACCCCCTCTACACGGAAAAACTGGCGCATCCTAATGCAACAGTGCAATTAACCACAGCTGATGTCACTACAATACAACTCACCACACCTGTACCCCTACCCACTAAACAAAAAGAATGGACAACAGGATGGAAAACGCAATTCGATCTACACAAGCCGCGCATCAAGATTCGCTTCTTCACTGCGCCCCGTCGACATAGTTCGACACACTTTACATTAGATCTTACGCAGCACCACGTAAAATACTTCCTTCGTCCGCGGCCCGGTATGCAACGTACATATATCTACCGCGCTCCGTACATCTACCTACCTTCGTCGTCCGTTAATTAATATAAATTTCATATTAATGTTTTTTATAAAAGCTTAATAAAAATTATATTAAATGGTTGTACATTTTAAAGTGAGCGTTTTTATTAAAGAGTCGTTGAAGTGATTTGTACTTCTATTTGCAAGCAGCATTTTCTGTATGGTCCTTCGAGCCGTACCGGACGGCACTAGTGGTTACACAAAATAACATATCGGTCACAGTGACGCGTTAATTAAAAAAAATAAAAGTGTGAAAAGTGAAAAAAGGAAAACCAACGGTGGTGATACAGGTTGAAAAAGTCTGAACAAAAAAAAAAAAAAGAAATAAACCGTTGGTGGCAGTAATAAAAAAAGGCACATGGCAATATAAATATATATGCATATGTACGAACATATACCTCGGTGGTGACAAAATTGGGGGAAAAAAATGAATAAAATACAATTGTGTGGTGATAAAGAGTTTGGTGTGAAAAATAATACACACAGACAATACACATACAAAAGTCCAGTGGGAGAAACAATATAGACATACAACATACATGCATATACGTGTATACTGTAATAGTGGACATATAACACACAAGAGAAAACAAAAAAATCATACCAAAAATACAACCACAATCACACCAGCAACTAGAGGACAGGAGAAACCAGAAGAAGGACAGGCAAAAGCATTGGCACACGCACATGCCCACACATACACTCATATTATCCCCAAAAGCCCCTGGCGGAAAAAAAAGTGAGTTGTATCGTTTTCCAATTTTATATTATTGTATATATGTACATATATATATGATTTAGTTTCAAAAATTAAATTTACGGTCTGACCAAAACTCCGGTCGGAAAAGTAGTGAGAACCGTTACCAAACTATTTTCGGAATCCGGTTTATTTTCCGGTAAAAACCGAAAAACCGCTAACGAAGCAGTTTGGGGCAGTATTCAGCGGATAAGTGATTGCCGGTAAATGCTTACCGTTGTGTTATAACATCAAAATTATTCCAATAGCAATAAAAAAAAAAAATTTTTTTCAAGTATTTACTTGCAGTAATTTCCAGCAAGACCCCCTTATACTTAATCAAGTATAAGCAGGATTGCTTAAAATAAGCTACGGCAATCACGAAAAAGAAAAAAAATAATCACAAGCATATGCGCAAATAAAATTGGAGATAAAATACATACATACAAATATGTCACATATATTTCTATAACATCCAAAGAGCATAATTTGCTTTTTCGGTAAGTTAAACCATATTCACAGCAACATATTTCAAATATACATATACATACATATGTACATTCATATCTAATATTTAAAGATTATTAAATTCTCTTTTCGCGGCTTCTTATCTCTGCGAACATATGTATGTATGTATATACCTACATACACTTGTATAAGTTATCGGGCTTTTTATTAGAGCTCCAAAAATAAAAGTTATTTTATTTAATTCGGTCCGTATGACCTTCCTTATTAAACTGTTAATTGCAACTGATTTTACATTTTACACTTAAGCTAAAAAGTATCCTTAATCTACCTGTCCCGTAACTTGCAGTTCTGTGGAATTGCACCTTTGTGGCACCTTTGTGGTCTGTATGTCGTCTCCGGGAATACTCCCCTATTCCCCGATGCTTCAGGTGTTTCCATCTGGGGCAYATGGCGCACAAATGTTGCAACCCTGTGGACAGGTCGTCTCTATGTACACGTTGTGGAGCCGGTGGACATGTAGCGAAGTCATGTACTAACGATCCAAGCTGCATGCTTTGCAAAGGAGCGCACTCAGCT
>NW_017534648.1:0-15897 GCF_001853355.1 Bactrocera latifrons
GGAAAAATACCAGATGAAAAAATGCTGTTATATAGGTTTATCAGTCTCATTTTAAATGAATCGGGGAGATTTTTGATCATTACGTAAGTAATGCGGTCGTGTCGTCGAGAGGAGCCCTTAACCCTGTTAATGAAATTGTTAAATTCCTCCTTCGTGATTGGATTATCAATTTCTTTTGCAGATAGAAGGAGATTAGGAGGGGGAAATAAATTTCGCTTTACAGGAGAGTTTTGTCAGCTACAAAAGTTTGAGAAAAATTTGTATCTTTTGAATAACCAGGCCAGTCCTTAGCAAACAAATTTGCAGCTTCCTTAGTAGATGGTGAGGGGTTATTGCCTGCTACAAGGTGGGGAAAATTGGAAATACTATAAGACCCCGATAACTTTTTAAGGTTTTTCCATATATCTTTGGGTGAAGTTGTAGGATTAATAGAGCTRGTAATATTGCTAAAGGCTTCTTWTTTTGCCTTTTTTGCCGCTAATTTGAATTTGGCGTTTGCTGCTTTATAAGACAGAAGGTTTTGGTTAGATCGTACACGTTTGTAGATATACCAGGCAGATTGCTTTATGGCTCGCAATTCAGCGATTTCTTTATTCCACCAAGGGACACATTTTTCCGAGAAATATGGCCTGCTTTGGGGTATGGATAAAGAAGCTGCAGTGAGGATAACCTTTTTAACTTGAGCGGCTTCCTTGTTGATGTTGTTGCTGGCGGGATAAAGGTTATTAATTTTCTCACATAAGTTATGGTACTTTTTCCAATTGGCCCTTTCAGTTAAGAATTTGGTGGGATGCTTGATCATATTTGCTTTGTTGCAATTTAAGTAAAAAATTATTGGATAATGATCACTGCCACAGAGATCATCCAAGACTTTCCAAGAAAAGAGTGGGTAAATATTCGTTGATGATAATGAAACATCTACATAAGTAAATGTTTTGTGTGTACAAAAGTGCAAAAAAAAAAGCAAATATCGTTCCTTTTACTTGGTTCAGGGACTAATGTAGAGTGGCTGATATTGAACATATGTTGGGCAGTTCTTTTACTTTCAAGCGTTTATTGCAATATCGTTATTCTTGACAAGCAGAAGTAGTTTACCATCTCTAAGGGTAGATATGGAGTGAACGTAATCACTAATTATCTTACTGGCACGATAAATAGCAAAGCAGGAATAGTAGGAAAGAGGTTTGGTCGAGTCAGTAGCTTTGAAAAAAAACACTCGAAATGCTAGAGACACGACTTATCGGCGCGAGAGCTAGTCGATTAAAAAAACATCTGTGAACTCCAAAGAACATTTAATAAAACATTTCGCGATTCATTTTTATGTTATAAACGCAACTTTCATCATTTTTTCTTACATAAGCACCTTCTCCTAATAATAACAAATACAAAAAAAAAAAAAAAAAAAAAAAAGTAAAATCGGTCCAGCCATTCACGCGTGATGCCATGATTAGGGAAAAAGGGTTCCTTTTTATATACATAGATAAATAAAGGCAAGAGTTTTGTAAATTAAGAATGCAGCAAGCTTGCATAAATAAGAGTTTTGCGAATGTCGTTGAGAATTTACTTGCAAATGTAAGTGTTTTGCGAACTTTGTTGACAATTTGCTTACAAATTGTTAAAAAAAAGTGCGTTTGATACCTTAAAATATCATTTGCTATTAAAAAAGGTTATTATCTACTTAATTAATGCCTGTGTTGTGGTCAGCAGCAGCGATATTTTTGAGCAATTCCTGGCGAGGAACTGCAGAAAAAAAGTGCATTATGGCCTTCACTGTAAAATATTTCTAATTACATTTTTATATTCATATTTAAATTCTATTGCAGAAACTTTCGTGGAAGTTGAAGGCAACTGATGTTTTACTCTAAGCCATATTTCCAGTACGCAAAAAGACATATTAAAATTAAGCAACAAAGAAAGTTAACTTAAATACTAAGTAATAATAATTTTTTTAATGAAACAACAATGAAGTTCCGGTTTCTACATTTAATTTAATATTATTATGTTAACAGCAAAATTAATATTGCAAATGATTTGTTGATGTACTTGTATCAATAAAAAGACATATCCAAAACAAAGTAAACGTTTAAAACGCTTACTAATTTCATAAAAAACAATTGTCTTTGATACGCTTATAAAGTTGGGTCCTTTTCGATTATAAACCCCTTGCTTTGATGTCTTTTTTAAATGTCACAGTAGCGTTTTACAAGTGTTGACTTACATTTAAATGCTTAAAAACGCTTATGTTTATACGAAATGCTGACTGGGATGGTATATTGTTGTGTAGGGTTAGTGTGTGTATTGGTTTTCTCAAGTGTGGTGCGATCGGGTGTCAGTGTTGTGGTTTGGGGAATGGTGTTTAAGTGGGCCGGAGATTATACTCATTTAACCAGATACCAAATATGATATGATTGTAATTCATTAATGATTTCGTTGAATAATTTAATGAACTAAAATAGTTTCAAAACCGGAGCATACTCTTGTAGAATCCCCAGAGAGAATCCAGTGCCCTGAGCATACTAAAATTATGGAGGGAACACTTCAGCAGAACGTCAGGACAAAAAAAGTTCGAAGAGCAATTGCCCGTCTAAAGAACAACAAACTGAACAACGCATATAATATATAATTTCTGTGAATAGACCTTTTCGACAGCACGAAAAAGAGCTGCCTGAAAGCCACGATGTCTGAATTTGGTGTCCCCGCAAAACTAATACGTTGATCGACACCAAAATCTCCGTCAGGATCGTGGAGGACCTCTCCGAGCCGTTCGATACCAAGTGGGGTTTCAGACAAAGCGACTCCTTCTCGTGCGACTTCTGCAATGTTCTCTTCGAGAAAATAATTCGAGCTGCAGAACTTAATCGAGCATCTACAATCTTTTACTATATAAGAGTGTACAGCTGCTGGAGTATACCGATGATATTGATATCATACTCGCGATGTTAGTTCCGCTTTCTCCAGACTGGATAAAGAAGCAAAGCAAATGGGTCTGTCAGCAAACTTTTCCAGTAAAGGCAGTAAATATCCTGTCTCTTATACACATCTAGATGTGTATAAGAGACAGATATAAGAGTGTACAGCTGCTGGAGTATACCGATGATATTGATATCATACTCGCGATGTTAGTTCCGCTTTCTCCAGACTGGATAAAGAAGCAAAGCAAATGGGTCTGTCAGCAAACTTTTCCAGTAAAGGCAGTAAATATCTCCTGTCATCAAACAAATAGTCGGTGCACTCGCGACTTGGCTCTCCCATCAAGGCTGACAGTCATAACTTCCAAGTTGCAGGTCTATTTTAGAACCAGCATTAACAGCAACAACAATATCAGCCTAGAAATCGAATGGAGATTAACTCTTGCCAACAGGTGCTACTTCAGACTGAGTAGGCAATTGAAATGTAAAGTCATCTCTCGACGAAAAAAATTAAACTCTACAGGTCACTCATTATTGACTGCTTTTTGGTGCAGAGGCATGAACGATGACATCAACTGATGAGTCGATGTTGCGAGTTTCCGGGAGAAAGGTTCTGCGAAAGATTTATGGTACTTTGCTTGTTGTCCACGGCAAATAAGTGCATTCTATGAAACGGTGATCTGTATGAGTTATACGACGATATTGACATAGTTCAGCGAATCAACAGCCAGCGGTCGTGTCGAAATACTTATTGCAATTGGTTTGATAATATAAAACAATACTTMTATTTTATTTTAAAAWTTTTTGGAGTAKTAAYACTTTGTTTCCAAACTTGGTATTTATAGGAAAAACAGAGTTGGTGACTGCTAGTTAAAGAAGTACTGTTAGTAAATTTTGATAAAGTGGAACTGTTATTGTTGCTGCGCTTGGTATGTGCATTGCATACAACAAACAATGGGCGAAAAAATATTCGTGTAGATCATATTTATGAATCTAACTGAGCCAAAATTAATAGGGAAATAATAGTAATGAAGTCTCGTTTTAGTTAAATTTTTATTGTYTCGTKCAAGACCAATAACCGCCATGTTGCTTTCTTTGGTACAAACGTATTTAATCGRTTTCACCAAACTACAATATCAAACATTAACATGAGTTTTGAATGTGAATTAGGCAACAGTGGCGAATATGGTGCGATCTATATGTTGTCGACTTCGGTATTCACTCCTCTAAGTTGAATGGTAAATGACGATAGAGTGGATATCCAGTTTGAGTTTCCGAAAGAAAAGCACGTGATAGTGTTTCGTGCATTTATTGTTAGACATACAAACCGAAGTGGGATTGTGTTGTCCGCACGGTCCATGAACCATATTTGTTTTCAACACTTCGTTTAATACTCTTTCTCTAAATCAGGAATGTCCGCAGAAAAGATTTCATCAATTTGATCTGGTGTCACCACCATCTACCATCCAAAGAAGAATGTGTGCGTGCGACAAACCTCAACAGAGTACATCCAGTATCTGACTGCACCTTCTATACATACGTTGCTTCAAGATAAAGCCCATCAAATATCGTAGTTGTTGTTTGAAAAGTCGTGCTGTAACATCGTAACGATCGCTTCCTGATTGACCGCGATCCATAGTTTCACACGTATGTCATTGCATCCTGACAGTACTCGTTGTGCCATACGTTGAAGGCAAAAAGAACGCCGAACAATATTGTAACGCGAATCAATAATGTTTCTTTTGAATAGCTGGAATAAAAAAGCGAGCAACCGAAATTGAACGACTCAAATAATTTACAAATCAAAATATTTCGTAATTATACCGCATATCGCTCAATATCCGTATCCGTATATGAGTTATCTTAATTAAAATAAGAGAGTGTACTTTACTCATAACGGTATATCTTTCTGATTATTCTTAAAATAAATATTCTTAAAAATTACTTATATTTATATAGTTCCTAAATTTTCGACTGCGAAATCAGCATAACGTTAGTTGAACTCATACAAATGTTTATGAAATCGACTAAGTCAACGAAATCAATCGTTGCATAAAATTATTAAAATAAGCAAATATTAAAGTACCGAATTACTATTGCAGTGATCAATGAATTTTGGTTGTTGTATAAAAAACAAAATTTAATAGGTTATTGTACAAAGTTGCTGTGCAAGCAAACAATTGAGTTTGTTGTAGTTTCGTTGTGTAAACAACCGAAAGTGTTTGTTTGTCATTTGCCCCAATTTATAAGAAGTGAGTTGAGAGACTCATTGGAATGGGAATTTGACATAACTAACGCAATTATAGCCTGGTTAACAAGAGCCTGCCAATCGATTCTTATTTTCGCAACGTGGCAATAAATGGAAAAACCAAGCGAACGGAGTGGAGGTCTTCCCCTGTTTCCCCCGCCAGGTATTGTGTCGAACATTTTCTGAGATGGAATGGATCAGCCTAGCCGCTGCTACTTGATTCGCGAACTACGTCAATGTCGTCGTATATCTCATACAGCTCATCGTTCCATCGAATGAGATATTCGCCGCGACCAACACGCTAGGTACCATAAATCCTTCGCTGAACCGTTCTGTTGAAAACTTGTAAAGTCAATATCATTGGCATATGCCAGCAGCTGTAGCCTCTTATAGAAGATTGTACCTGATCGATTAAGTTCTGCAGCTCGAGTTATTTTCTCCACGAGCAGATTGAAGAAGTCGCACGATAGGAAGCCGCCTTGTCTCAAACCTCATTTGGTATCGAACAGCTCAGAGAGGTCATTCCCGATCCTGACGGAGCTTTCTGTATTGCTCAACGTCAGTATATACAGCCATTTTAGTTTTGAGAAGATATAAAATTCAGATATCGCAACATTACAGCAACCCCTTTTCGTGCTGTCAAAAGCAGCTTTGAAAGCGACGAAAAGGTGGTGTGTGTTGTTTATCTTTTCACTATGTTTTCCATAATTTGGCTCGTGGCGCCTAAAGCCTACACTGATAAGGTCCTATCAGTTTGTTGACGGTGGGATTTAATCTTTCACACAATAAACTCGATAGAATCTTATATCTGATGTTTCGGTCACTTATCCCACGGTAGTTGGCGCAGATTGTGGGCTCTTTCGTTTTATGGATTGGGCTGAGCAAGCTTAAATTCCAATCGCTGGGCGTGATTTCGTCCGACCATATTTCACAAAGAAGCTGATGCATGCTGCTTATCTGTTGTTCGCCGGCGTGTTTGAATAGCTCTTCCAGGAATTCTTCGGCCTCGCCACTTTGTTCTTCAGGCGGATAATTTTATTGAAATTTCTTCATGGTCGGGCAATTAAACGTCTGCTCCATCGTCACTTAATAAGGAATCGAGTTCGCCTTCTCCTGACGTTATACGTTCACTGCCATTCAGCAAGCTGAAGAAGTATTCCTTCCATAACTTTAGTGAGCTCGGAGCATCGGTCGCCGCATTTTTGTGTCGAATTTTCGAGCATTTCCCCTGTTGGCCAGCCTATCAAGCTCTTCATACTCCGGAATTTCGGTTGTTTTCTTTTTCTGTCTGCAAATGCGTCTCATTATTATCGACCGCAGCCGTGTGATTGACTCATCTTGCGAGGTAAGCAATCTGTTTTCTCGCCGCACTGACACGGCATTCCTCGTCGTACCAGCTGTTCGTTTCCATTCTCCGAAAACCAATGGTTTGATTTACAGCTTTAGGTAAGGTGCTTGAAATGCCGACAAATATATCCCTTGTTGGAGTTGTAGTTRTTGGAGAGTGCTTTCAGTGAGCAAGATTGTAAGTCAAGTAGAAAATCATTTGTCTATCTGGTGCGATTACAGCTTCTCGACGTCAAACCTTCATTGTGTTTATTGACGTGTGGTTTTCACTGGTCCGAGTCGATGTTATGACCTCGGAGCGTTCGCATATCTAAAACGCTGAAGACGTGTCTTCCATCTATCACACTATGATCGATCTGTTTGGTGGTTTTTCGATCCAGAGACTGTCAGGTAGCTTGATGAATTTTTCTATGCTAGGGKCTAGAACTTACCTACTGTTGTGCCAAAGAGGCCTTCCTTGCCCACCCTGGCGTTAAAGTTTTCACTCCTTTATATGGTCACTGTAGTAAATGCCAGAAGGACCTACCCGCCTCAGTCCTTTTTCCGTCCATCTCATTTCTTGGACGGCATGCTTGGATGTCAGCCTTCACTTTAACGAGGTTATCAACCGGCTGAGCAGCGGCATCTTCCTAATTAAAGGACCAGTCAATCAAAGTGCATGTTCTCCAATCSTCGTCTTCAAAAGGCGCAAGGCTATTTAGGTAAACTTTTTCATTGGGGGAATCTTTACGTGGCGGATTCCAAACCCAGAACACAACCCTGTGGAGGGGATGTTTTGCCTTCTTAGTTTAGCTCGCCTTCAAACGGATGTTCTTTGGCTAGCCGGAAGATACTTGGTCGTAAGCTGCTTGAGTCACATATCTGGCCACTTTAAAGAGAAAGACAATCGGAAAACTTTTTTCACCTACATGAACACATGGCCCTATCCTCCAAACGTGGCTATATAACTATTATCAAGATTTCCGCACATCCGGCTTACCTTACTCTATGTGACATTAAAGTATTTCGCTGGTTTTGATTCTTGCAAGATGCAAGAGTATAAATTACCCGGTTGCGCCCAAATTTAGCTTTCTCTTACTTGTTATATATTAAAATATATAACGATTTTATAAATGCACATTTAATGAGAAAAAAAGTCCAGCAATTTATTGTGCCAACGTTTATATTACAATGAAAAGTGTAAAAAAAGTCATAGTAGGACAAAGCGTTCTCAAAACTAAAAAAACAAAAAATAATAATAATAAATAAAATAAGAACAGAAATAAATAACTTTAAATCTGGAAAGTTTAAAAGCTTAATAGTCAGCTTTTTCATAATACTCGTAAGATAACTCTTAAAAAAAGCAACAACCTGGACATTTTAATCAAACAATTTAATGCAATGGCCGTAAGCAACCAAAATAGTGAATTATTGATAACTAGGCTTATAGATGAAAATACGGCTAACTTGAGCTTAGAAATTAATACTCTTAAACAAACTTTAGATAACCTAACACAGATRTATAATACTAAATACAATCCCAGATACACTTCCGGAAATTCAGTCTCCGACTGATGCTCATCTCGAGTGGACGTATTTTCAGGATATTCTTTTGTATGGTGCTCGTCAATTTTCTTTTTCCTACCAATCATCATTCTTGTACGCCTAATTTCAAAGTTATATACACACGAGTTACTTCATTGCAAGTGGGGTGGACAATAGATTTGCTTTGTTAGCTGAATGTACCCAAGTCAAACGCAGAACAAGCAAAAATTCATCACTATTTCAGCAACACTGGACAAGGAAGCAACACAAATGGGTCTGGCAGTGAACGAGGGCAAGAGGAAATATCTCTTGTCATCAAACAAACAGTCATCACACTCGCGACTTGGCACTCACGTCACTGTTGACAGTCATAACTTTGAAGTTGTAGATAATTTCGTCTATCTTGGAACCTGCGTAAACACCACCAACAATGTCAGCCTAGAAATCCAACGCAGGATAACTCTTGCCAACAGGTGCTACTTCGGACTGAGTAGGCAATTGAGAAGCAAAGTCCTCTCTCGACAAACAAAAACCAAACTCTATAAGTCACTCATAATACCCGTCCTGCTATATGGTGCAGAGGCTTGGACGATGACAACAACTGATGAGTCGACGTTGCGAGTTTTCGAGAGAAACGTTCTGCGAAAGATTTATGGTCCTTTGCGCGTTGACCACGGCGAATATCGCATTCGATGGAACGATGAGCTGTACGAGATATACGACGACATTGACATAGTTCAGCGAATTAAAAGACAGCGGCTACGCTGGCTAGGTCATGTTGTCCGGATGGACGAAAACGCTCCAGCTCTGAAAGTATTCCACGCAGTACCCGCCGGGGGAAGCAGAGGAAGAGGAAGACCTCCACTCCGTTGGAAGGACCAAGTGGAGAAGGACCTGGCTTCACTTGGAATATCTAATTGGCGCCACGTAGCGAAAAGAAGAAACGACTGGCGCGCTGTTGTTAACTCGGCTATAATCGCGTAAGCGGTGTCTACGCCAATCAAGAAGAAGAAGATTTCAGCCTATTTATTCAACCAAACCAATATCAAAATGCTCTTACTTTGCAGTTCGTAAATTATATAATATATTATAATTATATATGGAAGCTGTGAGCAAAGAAATACATAATTTTCATTTCCAAGACGGATGGGATGGTAATTTGTTGGTACTAGTGAAAAATCCACCCATTACACAAAAGTTCTTAGCTAAAAACCGAATGAATCGAATATGTGAAGTGAAAGTTAACTTAGACGATAATCTTAACTTTTGCAAAGTACAATACTTGCACCATGTTTCAATAATGTCCCTGAAGATGAAATTATAGAAATCATGAAAAAACAAGGTATAGTAGGAATGTATAAGTTCAAAACAAAGGTGGACAATACCTTTCGCATTATATTAATTACCTGCTTACAGCTTTGACAGACGGCAGCGCTAAACCGGATTACCTGCATTTTTCGGGATTAATTCAGCTAACTCCGTTGCT
Source organism: Bactrocera latifrons (assembly GCF_001853355.1). NCBI lineage: Eukaryota > Metazoa > Arthropoda > Insecta > Diptera > Tephritidae > Bactrocera > Bactrocera latifrons. Next base: position 9,515 of record NW_017534648.1, read on the forward strand.
GAATCCAAACATAACTCTCAAAATTTTAGGGAGTTTGTGCGATTTTCGTTGGCAACATTGTTAATAATTGGCACCTGTATTCTATTGGGAATGAAAAATAAGAACAGTGATAGCCGTTTTACGTTTAAATGTAAACAAAGTAATTTTGAAAAACGACGATTAAAGATAAAAAGTAAGTAATTTTAGTATTTTGCATTGCCTTCTAAATGAAAATCAGTACGTTTGTTTTATTTTCAGATGACTGACAGAGAAAAGGGTGGACTTTAAAGGATGAGCTGCAGCTGCTGCAAAAGTGGGAGGCACGTTCCCACGACCTCCGACGTGCAACGCGAAATGCTCATATATGCAATGAGATTTCACAGGAAATGGCACAAAAATACACCGCCGAGGAAATTCACTGCAAAGTGAAAAACATGGCAAATAAATACAGGCGAGTTTTTTCAATAATTGCATTTCTTCTTTTAGCACATTAATAACTTTACTTTCAGAGAGGAGAAAACCAAAATTGGCACTTCTGGTGGTAGTCCCTCGCCTTGGAGGCATTATAATGCTGTGCATCGCATAGCAGGTTGTACTGCAGTTAACTCGGCTTTGTACATAAAGACATACTCCGAGGTAAAAAAACTAATTTATTTTATTTATATAAATCCGTCCGACCCATCATTATCACCTCCGTTGCCATCGCCATCATGTCCGCTGCCACCTTCCTTGCCGTCCCCATCACCATCATGCCCGATGCCCTCACCAACACTAGGGTGGGATTTCTAATAGTGCGGAAAAGTTGCCTTAGTACTTCCTGATTCCAATGCAGCTTTTTGTTTTGAGATCGGATTGCATCTTCAACCCCACCTCCGGCCTTGAAATTTTGCAAATTCGCCTAAAATCGTGAAATTGTCTATCTAGCGCCTGAAATACGCATCTCATGGCGAAATGTATAAAACAAAAGTTATTTGTCACGTCATTTGCTACCGAAATGGTATATGTGATCATGGCTGTAGGACGAACCGTTCCCGATATCTCAGCTAACCTGTATTGGTCACCCAGAACCCACCGCGTGGAGGTGGCTGCTCTTCGGGTTCCTCCCAAGCCCAACCCAACCAACCGACCATATGTCAGGCTTGTTTTAGTCTGAATCGGTGTCAAATTTATTAAGAAAATCAGATTTTGTACTAAACTTTGGCACTTGTTGCCTAGATTTCAGTGTAGAGCGAATAAAACAATCACGAGATTGGGGGCCAATAACTTTAGAAGACGCCTCTGTCACCAGTTTGTCTGTTCTCTCGACTGACACGGTGTGAGAGGGGAATTTACTAAATTTCCATACCTCTGCAGTGTCACCCGACAGCCCTTTTATGAGTTCTTCATTAGAAACTGAACAAAGAACTGGTGGAACAGTCAAGGTAATAGTCTTCCAGTTAATCATATCGCAATAATTATTAGCTTTGAAATTCAGCTTTGGCACTTTACTACATCTAACTCTTCCATTTACAGTGACAGACTCTGCTTCTCTGGCTGCCAGAAGACGGTCAAGGGCAAACTTTCTGACTTCTATCCGTTCATCAGTCATCATTCTAAGGAGAATGTTTTCTGGCAGAGCAAAGAAAGCATTCTGTTGAATGGATGAATCGACAACCTTGCGTAGTTTAGCAGGTAAGTATCTCGAYCTTTGAATTGCAGCATAGAGRTGGCGCGAGYCATCTTTGATTGAACTGTTGAATCTTATTGAGAACCACAGCGGTGAGTAAACTGTAAGTATGTACTTGACCAAAATCTTTATTTCCTTTGTTGGTTTGTCAGTAGAAATGTATAATCTCAGAATTCTATTTGCACAGGTGAGCCAGCGAGATTTGCACATGTTACCTGGGTGCATCGACGCTAAATCTGAGGAACATTGACCGGAAATAACAGCTTCTGATATTTTATTGAGATAAGCTTGGTTTGTGCTAAGTTGGGTCGGATTAATAACCTCAGAAGGTAATTGGTAGGATGGAAAACTTTCAAATTTGACAACAGGTAATTTCTCACAATCAGGGAGCAGTTTACCTATGTCGCCAGAGAATGTATTTGGACTCTTTGAGACACCATCTATGTGTTCGAAAAGAGTACAAAGTGGAAGTTCGTTGAAATGTAGAAGACAAACAACCCACTGTAATGGCCTACCTATTCTTTCTTCTAGTTTCCGAATGATTCCACCTTTCCAATCTGTGTTCGTGTTGGTGCCATCAGCATCGACAGTTTCTAGATGTTCCACATCAACTGAATTGTCTTGTAAATGTTGCCATATAGCTTGCGTCTCATCCTCAGCTGACCTGGAAGCAGAGGTGACGTGGCCAAAGTAATGACAACCAGGTTCCGCTATAAGAGAAATATGTTCTTCTTTGACAGTGTCTCGGTAGTACTTTTCATCTTCGCTGACTTGTGTAAGTGTATTGTCTTTGCGGCCGTCAAAATACAGCCCATATACAGAGTCAATACTTACGGTGTTTTGGAGCTTAACTGCAACACTGTTTTTTGACCGACTAATCTTGCATTTATCAGTGACAAAGCTAGCCTGATCCTCTGTTATCAAACCTGCTTTTTTGGCAAGCAGATGAAACAATCAAGGCCGCTGCTCTATCACTTACTCCAAATCTTTGCGCAGCTAAAGCAGTGTGTTCTAATACTAATGTGTTTTGTTTGGTTTTAGAGGATGGAAGGGAAAATTCATCATCAGTATTGTTTTTGGAAGAACCCATGTGCGACGCACCTACATTGTTGTCGTCTGTATGAGAGTCTGATAGCTGATACTTTTCTGGTAAGTGCTGATGTTGAATGACGTTTTGAAAGCTTCTCTTTACGTTCATTTTTCTTTATAATCTTTTTTGTTTCAGGTAGATCAACACTTCCAATGCGACCAATTCTTYTSGTTCTCTGGTCCAAGAGAAATGGTTGTTCATTGATAGGAACTTTCCTTTCCTTTGGACAAGCGCAAGAAGAAAAATAAATGCATTTACAAGCAGCGATGTCAAATAATTTTACGGCAGAGGAGACAAAGTCGTCTCTTTTAGAGCTCAAACCTATTGGGTTCTTCAAAAACATTTGTTTAAGAGTCAGAAATTTCTTATGGTATGTGGTGAGCATTTATAMAAYTCTGGTGTGTGAAACTATCGGAATAGATGACTTTTTGAAAATATTTTCAACCTTTTTTGCAACTATTTCTGTAACCTCTTTACTCCTAGGTTCATACTTGTTGCCTCGGAGTCGCCCTATACGAAATCTCTCAAACTCATAACACGAAAGAACATCCTGGTAAGTAGGTAACTTTGACTCAGACAGATTGTACGGATATATTCCAAACACAGGACATTTCTGTCTAAATTTAAATTTAGATACAGACATTTTGAGTTCTGTGTTATGTTGAGAGAATATAAGTGATAGCACTAGGTGAAATCAACGACAAGAGTGAAGGAACTCGATGAAAAAATATTTGTGTGTAGACCTATCCGATCGTGTCCTTTCGCGTAGTTGAGTGAATGTGAGTGATAGCACTCGGCGAAATCACCGACAAGAGTGAAGGAACTCGATGAAAAAATATTTGTGTGGAGACCTATCCGAACGTGTCCTTTGGCGTAGGTGAATGAATGTGAGTGATAGTACTCGGCGAAATCAACGTCAAGAAGTGTGGCCGCAAGCCGATTTTCACCTTGCGCTGTGGCGCGCCGCATTTTCGGTAGCAAATGACGTGACAAATAACTTTTGTTATACATTTTGCCATGAGATGCGTATTTCAGGCACTAGGTAGACAATTTCACGATTTTAGGCGAATTTTCGAAATTTCAAGGCCGGAGTTGGGGTTGAAGATGCAATCCGATCTCAAAACAGGAAGTACTAAGGCAACTTTTCCGCACTATTAGAAATCCCGAATCGAAAACAGCCCGGAATCGATCCACCCTGACNGGTCGAATCAGCTGACACGACCCACGATTCTACGTTTTTCACTGTTTCTGTTATCAATGGTAGAAAATCGGTGCTGTACCGAAACCGCTTCCCTTGCCGCTGTACAGCTTTGCCTACAAATCAGCGTAAATATGTACATACATATGTTTATGCGTGAGCTTGCATTACAAAATATTTTTTTCACATTCCTTGATAAATACAGTCAATCCCGGTTATGCGCCACAATCAAAGATACAGATATTTATAGTTAGTTAAAAATAAAAATATAATATGGTACAYAAGCGACTGCGGATACTTAAATAAGTCGTACTTAAAACAGTAATTTCTAGGTATTTCAAAAAACAAACCGTGACATGCAGCAAGATATAATATAGGCTGTTAAAAGTGAAGAGCGAGGGATTTAATTTTCATTTAAGCGGAGTACTACTTAGCCGGGGATTGACTGTACACATGAATCAGAGGAATATTGAATATTTTCGTTGAAACATTTCTTGAATTGAAAAGCGACAAATAAACTATGTTGTCAATTTTATTCTAACATATTTTATTACTTACTTTTGCGGGGTTGACACTTTTTCGTTCTCATACATTTCAGAAATATATTCAATTTATGATTTTTAGCTTTTGAAATCGTCGCGAAAAGACGCTTGTAGCCAACGCATGTTTGTCGTCTGCTTTTATGAATGAATCGAATAAGCTTTTTTAAAGTACGTTTGCGTTCATGAATGAAAATTTTGTTGTGTATTTACTATAAATTTTGACTTCGTCAATTTGGCTGCCATATTGATTTCTGATGCTATTTCAGACGATTGTTGTTTTTGTAAACAGTATTTGTAATTTTTGCGGGAGACATATTTACATGTGTACGCATTTTGTTTTATCAAACTGAAAATGTTAWTAATAAGCCAATCAGCTGTTCGCTAACTCGTATCGCAATCCGATCTCAAAACAGGAAGTACTAAGGCAACTTTTCCGCACTATTAGAAATCCCGAATCGAAAACAGCCCGGAATCGATCCACCCTGACCATCACCTTTATCTGCAACAAGAAAACATAATTTTAACGCCGAGTGGTTAAAGGTTTTAAGGAAACAAACTGGATTATTGGAAAGGATTGCAAATGAAACAAAGCTTGTTTTAGAGGAAATAATTCAGACTGTTCGACAGCGCAATAATTTGTCCGAAAGATTTTTAACCCTTATAGAGAAAGTTGCAGAGAAACTTTAAGTTTAAAATAATTTTTTCGTTTTTTTTATCTTTTAAAATATTTTGTTATCCCGAAAAAAAATTAAATTAGAGATTTTAATGGTGTTTTCTTGTCCTAAACCATTATTTAATGAAATATTTTGTTATTTCTAGWCTTAAAACATTATATAATGTTACAAAAAATTAATTTAAATAAAAACTGATCTCTTTATGTGCACTAATATTTGTTTTCTGCTACTCTATACACCTATACTCACGAAAACTCGGAGCTATTCCATTTCTAATAGCCGATGCTGTTACATCATTTTCCCCAGATCTTGCAGTAAGATGTGGTTGAATTTCTGTAATTATTTCTGCAGCATCTCGGATCCACGAAGAAGGAATTTCATCAATTTAAATTTTTAGATAATTGTGGAAAATCTATTGCTCCAAAGCATTGCGGAAAACCAAGGTGTGCAAAACCTTGTACATTTCGCTCTACTTCTTCTGTGCTTGGGGGATAGAAATTGGTGCAATCCGATAAATTTGTGCACACAGCTTTGCAAAAATCCACAACTATTTCCCCAATTGTGGTGCGTCCTATGCCAAATGATCTTGCTACAGTTCTTTATTCCGCTGAAGAACCTAACGCATACAACGCAATAACCACTCTTTTCTGAAGTGGAATGCAAAGTCGCATGTTGTTGTTGAACTTTCCGATTTCCTTAACCTTTTCACATACTTTGTGAAAAGCTTCTTTATTTACACGAATTCTTTCTTTAARCCGGATGTCATCCATATTTTTGACAACGTACTCCCAAAAAGTGACACTGCGGTCCTTTTGTCAGAGAACGTTCGTGGTGTGCCGATTGTCATCACGTTCCTCTTTTCGGAGGGGTTGAGTTTTCTATTAGTGGATTTCACCACAAAAATATTATTAGCGAATTTCACCAATATTTAACATGAGGAGGTCGAAAATGGCAGAATTGAGCATTTTCATTGTTAAATGAGAAAAGTGATGCTAATTTCAATGTACGCTTACAGATTCGCATATTTACAATGCGCAAACCGCTATGGATATTCTCCATATATTTGATAACAAAGCTCAAATGTATATATGTATATCCATATGTATGGACATAAGTGCAATTTGACCCATTTATGATGAATTAAATTAAATCAGTTGAAATGTATAATTATTATGTATTATGACTTTAATACATATTTATTTAATATAATTATAATTAATATATGTTTTTAAAG
>NW_017534648.1:16721-32306 GCF_001853355.1 Bactrocera latifrons
ATATGTATTTATTTATTTTGGGCATTTGAAGTTTTGAAAAAATCTTAAGTCAGATGCATATAATTATGTGCACTTGTAAACAGATTTTAAAAAAACATACGCATAATGCTCACATATTCACATATGTATATAATTTTGTGTTCATGTAAACAAATTTGAAAGAATCATTCGCATTATGTTTGTAAATTTGTYTAGACACAACTTTTTATGTAAATATATACTACCATTGTTTCATACATAAACTCCGTTGTCATGGACAACCAAACTTTGTCAAAAAGTCATAGCAGGAGCAGTCAAAAACGCTACTGTCTTCCTCCCTTTTCCTTCCYCTTCGCAAAATGTGTACCCAGTGAAAAACGTGGCAAAAACGCAGAATTCAGCCATCTTTGTTTGTTTTCATTTGCAYAATGTTGCCATTGCTCAATATGCATATATAGTTTTGTACACATCTATGTTTTCAATTACAATTTTTTGTAATATAAAATATCAAAACTGAAAACAAACTATTAAAAATAGTTTATATATTTATAAATAATAGCATTCGACTCTGATTTTGAGTTATTTTAAGAAAACTTCAAACATATTGAACATTATAGTATATAGATATTGGCAACCCTGGGTTGTGAGAGAGCAATCAGCTGACACGTTTCCACGGTAAAATCCAAAATGCTGTAGATTCTCACGTCATCCGACGTCAAAGAGAGAAGGGAGTAGCGTTTTTCACTGGGCACTTACATTGCGCGCCCATAAGATGGGTCGAATCAGCTGACACGACCCACGATTCTACGTTTTTCACTGTTTCTGTTATCAATGGTAGAAAATCGGTGCTGTACCGAAACCGCTTCCCTTGCCGCTGTACAGCTTTGCCTACAAATCAGCGTAAATATGTACATACATATGTTTATGCGTGAGCTTGCATTACAAAATATTTTTTTCACATTCCTTGATAAATACAGTCAATCCCGGTTATGCGCCACAATCAAAGATACAGATATTTATAGTTAGTTAAAAATAAAAATATAATATGGTACAYAAGCGACTGCGGATACTTAAATAAGTCGTACTTAAAACAGTAATTTCTAGGTATTTCAAAAAACAAACCGTGACATGCAGCAAGATATAATATAGGCTGTTAAAAGTGAAGAGCGAGGGATTTAATTTTCATTTAAGCGGAGTACTACTTAGCCGGGGATTGACTGTACACATGAATCAGAGGAATATTGAATATTTTCGTTGAAACATTTCTTGAATTGAAAAGCGACAAATAAACTATGTTGTCAATTTTATTCTAACATATTTTATTACTTACTTTTGCGGGGTTGACACTTTTTCGTTCTCATACATTTCAGAAATATATTCAATTTATGATTTTTAGCTTTTGAAATCGTCGCGAAAAGACGCTTGTAGCCAACGCATGTTTGTCGTCTGCTTTTATGAATGAATCGAATAAGCTTTTTTAAAGTACGTTTGCGTTCATGAATGAAAATTTTGTTGTGTATTTACTATAAATTTTGACTTCGTCAATTTGGCTGCCATATTGATTTCTGATGCTATTTCAGACGATTGTTGTTTTTGTAAACAGTATTTGTAATTTTTGCGGGAGACATATTTACATGTGTACGCATTTTGTTTTATCAAACTGAAAATGTTATTAATAAGCCAATCAGCTGTTCGCTAACTCGTATCGCTGGGGTCTGTCACYWWTAAATTTGGATCTGATGAAGTGCGCAGTTAATCAGGGTTAACGCTGTCAAGGCTATTAGCCCGTGTAAAACCATATTTCCCAAATCCAATGAGATTTAAATCATGTCAACTCTATTAAGAAGTGTAACAAACCTGCCTGTGAAAAATTTGTAACTCCCCTTCTCATGACTAAATGCAATGTTAACGCATCTTATGCGATAATGGCAATGGGGAGCATCCATCATATACATGCCCAAGGTACATTCCAACAGATCAAATTCTTATGCGGGAGGCTATAAAATTAAAAGCACAAGTGCCCAGCCTTCCTAACACTGCTGTCGCAGGTATTGTAAAACAAAACAAATCAAACAATTACAAGAACTCAAAAATGCCTACAGCGAATTCCATTCGTACACTTTCCGAATTCAATAAAACTTTTTCTGAAGTCTCTCACATTGACACTGTAAGGTGCATCAACATTGCTCAAACGTCAACAACGACTTAAACCCTTCAGCAACCTGTCCTTACGTTCAAAAATGAAATAATGCTCTAGAAAAACATACGATATAAATCCAGTTTAATATACTTCAATGGAACATAAACGGCTTCTAAGACAACTACACCGAACTTAAAATTCTCATTAAAGAAATCTTCCCACACTTCATTGCCTTACAGAAAACTCATCTTGCTGCAAATAAAAATGTTTTTTTATACCAAGTAAGTATGTTAGCTACTTCTTTAGCTATCCAGATATCTATAAGAATTAAATTTACGATTTTTTTCTAATGTATTCCTCCACCACAAAACTTAACGCTTGCTGAGTTGAAGCAAATTCCTTCCTCAGTACCCAAGCCCGTAATCCTGGTGGGAAAAATGAATTTGTGGTCCCCAATATGGGGCTTCCCACGCACCAACCAAAGAGGATTAATCCTGGAAAATTTAATTCTTACAGTGAATCAAACCGTATTGAARGATGGTGCCCCGACTCATTATTCGACTCATAATTCTTTCACGCACGTCGTTCTATCTATTTGCTCTACTAATATATGTAGCTCCAAAAGTGAATAGCCGAACGCTTGATAGTTTGAGCGGTAGTGACCACTACCCAATAGTAGCTGATATAGCAACGACATTCTTTGTAAAGGCCTTTCCAAAACTAAAGATCCTGACAGGAAAAGCAGACTGGTCTAAGTACACTCAAAAGACAATTTTATTCTGCGGTGAATCCCGGTATCTCAAAATGTCACTAAAGAAGCGGCTAATATCACCGAAATATTAAAGTCGGCAGCGCACCTTTCAATCCCGCAAACTGTTTTCAAATCTCACAAAAAAAGAGTTCTATATGGTCAAAGAACTGGAGAGCTTATGAAATTTAAAGCAGCATATCTGGAGATAATACGAGCGATCCAGAAGGCAGTATTCATAAGCGACCTTTTCCGGCCCTCCAAAAAGACCTCATGCCACCGAAACAACTCCTTCTTGCTAATTCACCATCGAGGTAAACCAGTTTGATCATATAGAACGTCTCTATCGCAGATTTACCGAGTTACGTACAGAATTTAATCGCGTACCTCTGCTCTAACGAACGCTTGAATGTATTATGTTAGTATTATATATACAACATTTATTTGTGAAAATGAATCTTAAGATTGACTTATAATATTTTTATTAAGCTTATAAGAGACCTTAATATAGTACATATGTACGAGTATTATATATCGTAATGAGGTAAGTGGAGGGATAGTTGCCAGACTGTTATGTTAGACTACATAACTTCCCTCTGTTAAAATAAATGTTTGCATGATTTGTGATATAATAATAAATAATACAGCTAAATTCTTTTTAATAATTAAATAAATGAAATATATTGACATTTATCCATAACATATTTAATTTTTTTGAAACATCTTTTTTTGTTTTTACATAATATATATACCTAGTAAATTATTATTTTTTGTTTGCGTCTGTAATCCATTTATTGATTTTTTGTTGTTCTGATTTATTCATTGCATAACGATCTTGTTTTGTTTGCTTTTTTGTTGTTTTAGGTAATTTGTTTGTTTGTTAAATTTATCACGAAATTTTATATTTCCTTTTAATGTTTTTAGCATGTATATTATTAAATTCATTAAATATAAACTTCGGTTTTTCTTTATGACGAACATTTTTATAATTTTTAATGCAACCTTTATTCCGGTATTCTGGATAATTTTCTCTATGCAAATTTCTTATATTCAAATATCTTTTCTTTTCATTAATAATTTTTGTGTATATATTTGTTTTTTTTTTTTTTAATTTCCTGATTCCACATCAATTGATTTTTCTTTCATAATGGAAAGTATGAATGATTGTAGTACTCAAAGGATTTGCGGTCTTTGTCTTTAATGCCTAACAATTTATTTTCTATGTTTAAGTCTTAATTTTTTTCAGGTAGTATATTATGTAACCTCTCAATGTCGGCGTTTAAAGTATGTTTATTTGGTCTTGTTAGATGTAAATTTATATTTTCTGTTCTGATGTAATTCTTAATGTTTACGCTTTTAAATTCGTTGTCTGTTATCAATCAGTCTTAGTTTCTCAATTATTGTTTGTTTATTTCTGACTTCAAGGTAGTAGGCAGTAGCACATTTTGAAAAACGGTCTATAGATGTTAAACAATTAGATTTTGAATTCGGGTAAATGTTTACGAAATGTTGGGGTTTTGGTCAATGCGAACTTAGGTTTCACTGATTTGCGATCGTATTTTATTCCATTACATGTATCGCAGTTATTAATATATTTCTGTATCAAAGTTTTTAAATTTGGATAATATATACAGTTTTTCAATGCTTCGTAGTTTTCATTAATACCAGTGTGACCTGATTCATTTTTATGGTACATGTGAATTTTTCTAAATGTTTCGTTTTCTGAAGCCGAATCTTTTGCGTTGTAAGAACATGTGAAAATTTTAAATTTTGCTTATTTTTTGTACATATCTACAATTTTTTGTTGTAAAATACTGTATTTTTCATAATCGTGGGCTGTGTAAGTTTCTATGTTTGAACAACAAATATTTCGTTATAAAATTTGTTCTAAATTATAACTTAGATTTCCTGATTGTATCGTCACTTGCGTTTTTATTTAAAGAGCGTGAACGTCTATTTCATAAGTATCAGAAAGGATTCAGCTTAAAACATCTGCTACATGGTAATCTCCTCCCTTTGATATGATTGATATCTTAAGAATACAGAAAAAAAATTTTACCAAAAAATTTTAAAATGTAAAGTCATTGGAGGGGGTGGGAGAGACAGGTGTAAAAAAAAATGGCGCATGCTAGTGGTCGGAAAAAAAACAAAAGAAATTCTTAATCAGTACGGATGCTGTTATAGTCACTATTTCAGGGAACAGGAAATTTTTAATTTTTTTTGAAAAATGGCGACGGCCTGAAAATAAAAATATTTTTGTACGCTTTTTTTTTAAATTCCTGATTTTTTTTTAATATTAAAAACAAAGGCTTAAGAATTATATAAAGATAAAGGAAAAAGGATTATATATAGAAGGTTCACACAAAATTTCAAGTAAATCGGTTGTATAGAACTTGAGATAATGCCGGTACCGTGTGGAAAAAAGTAGTTTCGAGAAAAACGCGTTTAAAAAAGTGAGTCTACCTACCTACCGGGCTAGGTACTGCGTCACTAAAGTAACTGTAGCTCTTAAAATAATTTTAATATTAAAAATCCTTTGGAGGATATGTTCTTAAGGGTCTAAAGTTTAAATATATGAAAAAATTGGATTTTATCCCTTAACGACATACAAATATGGATGAAAATACCCGACCGCCCGAACAGAAGCCAAAAGCTTTTTTCCTGTAACCGAATAAGTACGCTCATGGTCGTTCAAAGTTTGGCTCGCAAAGCAAACAGGATGTTTGCCCTGCTGCAACACTGCTGCGATTACGAAGGAGCTGGCATCAGTTGCCAACTCAAAACGTTTGCTGAAATCCGGATGCTTAAGCACTAGAGTTATATATTATATAAAAATAAATAAAATATAAAAATAAATAAATAAAATTTGCATTTGCATTTGTAACATGTTCGGCAAAAATGGTGGAAAAAAATCGTCCAGATACCGCTTCTTCTTTATTGACTTAGATACCGCTTACGTGATTATAGCCGAGTTAACAACAACGGCGCGGCTGATGATATCAATATCATCGGCATACTCCAGCAGCTGTACCCTCTTATAAAATATTGTACCTGCTCGATTAAGTTCTACAGTTCGAACTATTTTCTCCAGCAGCAGATTGAGGAATACGCATGGTAGGGAGTCGCCTTGTCTGAATCCTGGTTTGGTATCAAAAGGTTTGGAGAGATTCTTCTTCAACTCATGGTATCTATCTCATACTGCACGTGTTGTGGTCGGTCGTAACGGAGCGAGGTTGGCAGTCTGGTTTCTCTCCGCTGCGACACGGCACTCTTCGTCGTGCCAGCTGTTCTTGATTTCGGTTGCAGCTGTACATAATGGGTTTGAAATGTCGACCCACAGTTCCCTTATACCGAGTTGTTGACGAATGCTCTCAGAGAGTAGGAGTGGAAGTCGAGTAGAAAATTGTTCGGCTGTCTGTTATGATTGCAGCTTCTCGTGGTACTTCTCTTGTGTTTGTTGAAGTGCGTTCTTTGCTGAACAAAGACGTTTCCGACTTTTGGCGGCAACAAGATAGTGGCCTGAGTCGATGTTAGGACTTTGAAGCGTACACACGTCTAGAAAACTGGAGTCTATCACAACATGCTCGATCTGGTTGGTGGCTTTTCGATYCGGATACAGGCAGGTAGCTTGATGTATTTTCTTCTGCTGGAATCTGGTACTATAGATAACCATACCTGTATTTCGGGCCCCGGCGAAGTCGATCAGCTTCAACTCATTTCGGAATGTTTAATCATGAAGACTGAATTAACCGACCGTAGTGCCTTCTTTGGCCACTCTGGCGTTAACGTCACCAAGCAAGATTTTGATATCGTGGCGGGAGCAGCTCTCATAGCTGCACTCTAAGGGTTCATAGAAGGCATCTTCGGTCAAATCGTTTTTCCCTTCCATCGGGGCGCGGTATGTTGAAGAACTCACTTGCGTGATTTTCTACTCATTACTCCATTCTTCTTGAACATCTTCACATAACCCCATCCTCCATCCAGCTTTATGGGAGACTGTGTAAAAACTGGATGATTTGCGGGGCACCACCCACGGTTAGTGTGTACCACTGTATAGCCGAAATGGCTTATATCCAGTGAATGTTTAGACCCTGGTTCCTATAGTTTAGTGTTTTATTCATAAGAGTGAATCTTTGGAGGATAGAGTCATGAGTACCAGTTCGCGTAAGTGAGGAAAGTTCTCATATCGCCATTCACTTGGGAGTGGCTAGAAACGATTCTCTTACAAGGCTCAAACAGTTCACGACTTCTGGTCACAGACCAAGTATCCTCTGGGTAGCTAAAGAACATCCCGTTGAAGGGAACCTAAAAGTTATAAGGCGAAATAAACCCTCCACAGAGTTGTGCGCTGGGTCTGGGACCCGCCACATAAAAACAACGCACCCAATTAAAAAGAACAATAAGCCTCGGATGAGATATCCGCCGTTTAATGACGACCATGTGAAACGAACTAAAGATTACGATTTGAGCGCATGCACCTAGAATGTAGAGTCCATTAATTGGGAAGGTGCTGCTACCCAGCTGGTTGATGTCCTCGTTAGAGAGAAGGCTGACATCTACGCCCTCCAAAAAATGCGATGGATGGGACAAGGACTAAGACGAGTAGGTTCGTGTGGTATTTACTCTTCATATAATTCAGCAAAGAAGGGATCTCGGTAAGACGAAACATCCCCAAAATATATCGAAGCTTATGAAATATGGTCATCTGCAAGACTAGATTTTAGCATAAGAAAATTCGCTAAGCCACCTGGCTATCTCCGGATCGAAAAACCACCAACCATATCGATTATATTGTGATAGAAGGAATACACGTCTCTTCTGTCTTAGCTGTGCGAACACTCCGATGTTCTAACATCGACTCGGACTAGTGAAAACCACACGTCAATAAACACTCATATGGTTTGACGTCCAGAAGCGGCAATCACAACAGATAGACAAACGATTCTCTACTTGACTTGCACTCCTGCTCACGGAAAGCACTCTCCAACAACTCGATATAAAGGATATGTTTGTCAGCATTTCAAGCACCCTATGTACAGCTGCAAACCAAACCATTGGTTTACGGAGAAAGGAAACGAACAGCTGGTACGACGAGGAGTGCCGTGTCAGTGCGGAAAGAAACAGATTGCCTACCTCGCAAGTTGAAAAAAAATAATGAGACGCATTTGCAGACAGAAAAAGAAGAAAACCGAAATGTGGGAGTATGAAGAGCTTGATAGGCTGGCCGACAGGGGAAACGCTCGAAAATTCGACCCAAAAATGCGGCAACTAACAGAAGGTTTCAAGACCGGAGCAAACTCTTGTACAAACCATAAAAGTGATCTAGTATCCGATGCTCAGATCATACTAAAGTTATGGAGGGATCACTTCTCCAGCTTGCTGAATGGCAGTGAACGTATAACATCAGGAGAAGGCGAACCCGATTCCTTAGTAGGTAACGATGGAGCAGACGTTCAATTTCAAAAGACATTATCCGTCTGAAGAACAAAGCGGCTAGGCGAAGAATTCCCGGCCAAGCTATTCAAACACTTCGGCGAAAAACAGATAAGCACCATGCATAAGCTTCTTTGTGAAACGTGGTCTGACGAAAGCATGCCCAACGATTGGAATTTAAGTTTGCTCTGTCCAATCCACAAAACGGAAGAGCATACAAGCTTCACCATTTAATCTGCGACTTTCTATCGTGCGACTTAATCGATAAGGTACAATCTTTTATAAGAGTGTACACCTTCTGGCGTATGCCAACGATATTGTTATCATCGCGAGTGTTGGCGCCGTTAGTTCTGATTTCTCCAGACTGGACAAAAGAGGAAGCAAATGGGTACGGCAGTGAGCGACGGCAAGACGATATATCTCCTATCAAACAAACAGTCGCACTCGCGACTTGACTCTCGCGTTACTGCGTACAGTCATTACTTTGAAGTCGTAAATAATTTCGTCTATCTTGGAACCAGTCTAAACACCACCAACAATGTCAGCCTGGAAAGTCAACGCAAGATAACTCTTGCCAACAGGTGCTACTTCGGACTGAGTAAGCAATTGAGAAGTAAAATCCTCTCTCGACGAACAAAAATCAAACTCTCTAAGTCACTCATTATTCCCGTCTTGCTATATGGTGCACAGGCGAGAAAGGTTCTGCGAAAGACTTATGGTCCTTTGCGTGTTGGCGATGACGAACATCGCATTCGATGGAACGATGAGCTGTATGGATATACCACGCCATTAACATAGTTCAGCGAATTAAAATACAGCGGCTACGTTGACTAGGTCATGTTGTCCGAATGGACGAAAACACTCCAGCTCTGAAAGTCTTCCCCGCAGTACCCGACGGTGGAAGCAGAGGGAAAGGGAGACCTCTCCAAAATCTCCAAATCCATAGGGTAAAGATCAAACTGTGAGCTTTTCTTCTTGCCGAGGGATCCCTTGAAAATTCCTGACCTTCTTGATTTTACTGTCTATAAAGGTATTCCAACTCAGATGTTAGATGCGGCTAGCTCTGGTGAACTAAGCTCTGATCACTTGGCTTGGCAATGGCATGTACTACTTTCAGGTCACTAAAAACCCCTTGTGTAAGTTACCATTGCCCATCTTGGGATCATGTTACCTTACTTCCGGGTGGCATTTCATTTTTATCACGAGAGATTTACATCTGCGCACCTGAGGCTAGGTCCCGCTTTTTGCTGCGTAGCAAGATTGCTGCGTTTTTCTTGATAATCTCCTAGCTTGTTCACTTTTTAGCATGACGCTTTAAATTTTCCGCGTTTATTAGGCTGGCCAGGTCTACTACGGAACGTTCTCGTTGCCAACTCACACATTTAAAGATTGCGTGTTCAGCGTTGTCTTCTGTCGTGTCGTTTTTTAAGCATGATCGCTCTTCGACTTTTACCATTCCGTGGATGTAGCTTTTAAAATATCGTTAACCGGATAACAAATAGGTTGTGTTAACGACTTCTCAAAAGTTACGGTTCCATAAGTCTAGATCTTTAATTATTCTGTGTGTCCATCTGCCGCGATTCAAATTCTTTCATCTCTGTGTAAATGAGTTAAGAGCGTTCACATCACGTCATGACACAACACTTCATCACACAACAGTTGACAACACACACCACTACACACCCACGCATCACACACAGTACCTAACACCTATTATTATTACAACACCACAAATACACGATCATCAACGAGACGACGCGCAATAATCAAATATTCACCACCCAAACTATTAAAAGGGATAGATCCGAAAGGGATCCGCCTTCTTATCGTTTCATACGTGAAACAAACAGTTCGATCACAAATTTTCAATTCAATTTAAATTTTCCCGCAAATAAACTGAAGCCGAAGGCCCTAGCAGCCAGTGCTTTACATACATATAAGCGGAATAACTATTTATATTTATTTCTCTTCCAAATAAATAAATAAAAAAAATTAAAAAAAAGTGAATAAATATATTATACAGAGTGTATGATACAAAAGGTCGGTGTTTTTTTATTTGGCATAAGTATCGAGTAAGTAAATTAGCACCCCATTCGTTTAAAAAGTATCATATGATGCATTAATATCATATAGTATGACCCCACAACATCGCTGAGAGTGCGACTACAAGTGCAACCTGTGGGAAGCGCAGCGTCAGCAAGCACATAGGTTTACAGTTAAGTATAAGTAATTGTAAACTTTAGTTCTTAAGCGGAATTCAATACAGGGGCATAGCTGCTGGAAACATTTTTTTTATTAAAACTAACTAAGCGTTTTTAACTGGCGCCCGATCGGGGACCATCGCGCGAAAGTAGTAATTGCCTGAAAACCAAAAAGTAAGGCTACGCGAGTGGTGAACGGTAGTGATTGTGAATAAAAAAGAAAAAAAGCCTGAAAATAAAAAAGTAAGGCTACGTAAAAAGTGAAAAACAAAGAAATACAATAAATACTGTGCTAACGAGCGGCTATATCGTAACACGTGGGATTTGGAAACGTCGAGGGACCTCACTACCGGTAAAGAAAAGGACAACCCCGGAAGGTATAAAGACAGCCTATGGAAAGCTGGAAACTACTAGAGCAAGCTTTTATAACACATTTTAAGCTTATTATAAATAATATTGTTACTATAAAGAATACGAAATTAAATTTWAAAAAAAAGAAGAAGAAAAAMGAAGAAAAAGAAAAAGAGGTCTTAAACTAAAAAAAAAGAAATTTACATTAAAGGAATTTAATCATTCGATACAAAAAAGACGGGAAAAAAGTCCTTAATTACTGTAAGTTTTTATAAAAAAATTCTAAAATGAATAAAGAAAGTGCTATCGAAAACGAAAATAAATTTAATTACTTGACATAGAAATAAAAAGATTAATATAATGATAGACACAGCCGAAGAATTAATTGAATAACTAAACCAAATGAGGTTAGATTATGGGCAAACCACTTATCCTTCGAATCTTTCATCCATCCTTTAAACCCTCCCATCGCTAACCCAACTGTAATAACGACAATAGTTCGAGAAGTACTCGAACGAATCAGTACGCAGACTATAACTAACTTTACCGAACCCGGCCATAGCGTGGCACTGAACGCGAAAAACATAAATGAATTAGATRAGATTCCGGGCATGGTTAAATGCCTTAGAGAATTTTCAGCCGACCAGGAGAATTTAACTCTTGGAGGAAGAGCGTAGGCAAGATTTTTAGAGCTTATGAGGGAGTCCAAAATACCCCTAAGTACTTCCCGATACTCCATACGATCAGGCATAAAATAATCTTCGATGCCGACACCGCATTGGAATCGTACAATACTCCACTTGATTGGAGTCAAATTCGAAAATGCCTTATGGTGCATTATTCGGATAAAAGGCACATCGAATAACGATGATCACTCTGGTCCAACGCTGCAACGACATTCCGACCTTCTAATAAAAGTTTACCAAAAACCTTTCACTTATATTAGACAAAATTTCACGTCTGGAGTTAAGTGACGAGTCCATACGGACTATGACCAACTCATATAGGAACAAAGCTCTTGACAAATTTATTAGAGGACTAAATGGCGATTTATCTCATCTTTTCAGCAAGAGAGAACCGACAACCTTGCCCCAACAACTTTTTTATGTCAAAAACTTGAAAATATGACGTATAGAATAAATCAGGCCACATTCCAAAGAGCATTAGACGATATCCTTCGCCAACATTAGGTTGAAATCGATGATGTAATAATATTTGCCAAAAGCGAAGAAGCATTTAAAAAATTTAGAATTAGTATTTCATACCTTAGAAAATGGTAGCATGAATATCCAATTAGACAAATGTACATTTACTAAAGATTAAGTAGAATTTTTAGGATATGTAATCAGTTCAAATGGATAAAAACCAACCCCGAAAAAATAGAAGCGGTAGCTAAATTTCCGGTTCCACAAACTCTCAAAGAATTAAGATCCTTTCTAGGTATGTCAGGTTACTATCGACGATTTATCCAAGATTACGCAAAAGTAGCTAAACCATTAACAGCCCTGCTTAGAGGAGAAGCCGATTATGTCTCCAAACGGAACTCGCAAAAATAGAAATAGAATTACACAAGGATATGGTCTTAGCGCATCCAAATTTCGATAAAGATTTTGAACTAACGACCGACGCCTCAGATTTCGCACTAGGTGCCATCCTATCGCAAGACGGTAGACCAATTACTTTATATCGAGAGCTTTAAGCAAAGCCGAAGAGCATTATGCTACCAATGAGAAAGAAATGCTTGGTATAATATGGTCACTTAATTCATTTAGAAATTACCTCTACAGTTTGGAAAAAAGTTAAAGTTATCACCGATCATCAACCTYTTACCTATGCCTTAAGCCAGAAGAATACTAATAGTAAAATGAAGCGATTGAAAGCCATTTTAAAGGAATAAAACTATGAACTAACCTACAAACCTGGTAAAGCAAATGTAGTTGCAGACGCCCTTTCAAGGATACCAATACAAATTAATTCACTAAAACCTACGATTCATAGCGATGAAAGCTCAAGTCATAATTTAATCCTTTGTACAGAAGTTCCAATTAATGTTTTCAAAAATCAAATTTTTTTCAAGACTGACGAAGTATCTTCATATCAATTTAAAATAATTTTTCCAAAAGTTCATAGACATATAATTGCAGAACCAGAGTACAATGAACAGTTATTGATTTCTTACATGAAACGATAGCTTAACCCATTTGTTATAAATGGAATTCATACAGAAGAAAGCATAATGGGTATGATGCAAAATATCTATCCTACTCATTTTAGTAACATTAAAAGCCGATATACCCAAAAATTAGCTGAAGATATTAGTAACGAACAAGAACAGGAGAACGTCATATTAAAAGAACATTTAAGGGTACATAGGAATGCCACTGAAAATAAAACAAAAATTCTCGAAACAAAATTTTATCCCGGTATGTTAAATAAAATAAAACAAATAATAGCCAACTACACTGTTTGTAAGGAAAATAAGTACGAGAGACATCCCAAACAACCGGAAATTGCAGAAACTTCGTTAGAAGGAAAAATAGTAATGACAGCTTTAGACAAATTTACAAAATACGCAGTAACAAGAAGCCTAAGTAGCAGAGCAATAGAAGACATCGGGAAACCTTTAAAAGGTATTATATTTTTCTTCGTAGCACCAAAATTAATAGTTATCGACAATGAGCCATCTTTAAATTCAGCCTCTTTAAAATTTATGATTAAAGATGAGTTAGTAATAGAAGTTTACACTACTCCTCCATACAAAAGCCAAGCTAACGGACAGGTGGAAAGGTTCCACTCTACATTAATTGAAATAATACGCTGCATAAAGGAAAACGGTGGGCACAGAAATTTTGAAGAACTTTTATAAAGAGTAGTATCTGAGTATAAACACTCAGTTCATTTCACTACACTTAATAGACCAGTAGACCTACTTTTTCATAGAAATGTTAAATTTACCCTCGAGGACATTGAAAGAACTAGACAAAGACACTTAGATCAAGAAAAAACGTTACCTTGCTTACCGGCTGCATGTCAGCTATATGCTATAGTGATAATAATAATAATAATACCCAAAGATTACCCTCCTCCCGCCCAACCGACGCGCGGGGCGCAATCCGCGAACGAGCTTAATTAGCCGAGTCATAAAATTCAAGAGAGTTTTAAGCGTTGCGATCTTAAGCTAAGAGTTGCGATCTTAAGCTTAAGAGTAGATAAAATATTTTTTTTTTTTTTTTTTAAAGAGAGAATCTGTTAGATCAAATGTGCTGGAATGAGAATTGAAATCGTGACATATACGGCGGAATGGTTCGTTTAACGCGAAATTTGTTCTAGAAAATTTTAAAAGCAAAGGTTTTAACTGCTTGGTAGAGCGAGCGGGAATGTTAAAATTAATATCAGAAAAGAGAGATGGGCTACAGACTGACCCATTGATGAGTTTTACAAGAAATATTATACCAAGCATTTCCCTACGACTATCTCAATGCAAATGATTTAAGGCAAAAAGTAAAAATTGTTTTTGAACGGACTCTACTTTCTCAGAATGAACTAGATAATAAGGGTTCCATACCACGGAAGCATACTCTAACATAGGCCTCACCAAAAATGTAAAAAGAATTTTCGTGGTAAGCGGATCTCGAAATTCTTTAGACCAACGTTTAACAAAACTTAGAACACCTTTAGCTTTAAAAACCATGTAAGATGTGTGAAGATTAAAATTGATATAATACATATATTGTCAAATGAGAAAGTTTCGTCTGCAAGCATTTGATTCCGATCATTCAGTTTCCATGGCAGCTACATGCTATAGTAAACCGATCTGAACAATTTCTTCGGAGATTAAATTGTTGCTTTAGAAAATAATCTATACCAAATTTCTTGAAGATACATTGTCAAATGTGAAAGTTTACATACAAGAAGTTGATTCCGATTGTTCAGTTTGTATGGCAGTTATATGCTAGAGTGGTCCGATACGGGCAGTTCCGACAAATGAGTAGCTTCTTGAAGAGAAAATGACATTTGCTAAATTTCTAAACGATATCTTGAAAACTGAAGGACTATTTCGTATATATACAGACAGACGGACGGACAGACAGACAGACGTTCATGGCTAAATCGACTCAGCTTAACATACTGATCATTTGTACACTTTATTTGTTCTCCGACGCTTCCTTCTGGGTATTACAAACTTCGTGACAAACTTAATATACCCTGTTCAGGGTATAAAAATTAGCTGAAAAACAAAGAAAGGATATCGAATACCAAAATAAGAAAGAAAAAAATCATATCTACCATGACAAATAATATTTGTTAAGAAGAATAGGAGATTAGAAACTAAGCTAAGTAAACCCTACAGTAAGGGAATAGTTAAGGAAAATAGAAATTGTAGGGGAAGGTGGGGAATGTTGTTTGATTTCGGTTAAAAAGTCACATAAAAGTTATTTTTTGTGAAAATTCCAAAGCATGGATTTGTAGTGCGAGTCGTAACCTTCCTTTTGATAACATTGGTTTGATAAAATTCTACAAAAATTTAAAAGTTATAGCCATTGGCGCAAAAAACCTGACAAAAAACAAACCCCTGGGAATGTCGGGTGAGTCTGTAAATCGATTAAAACATGATTGTTACCGATGAAAAACGTTTATTTATCAATGGAAATGAAAGAGAGATTCATAAATAATAAGAAAAATAGGAACTGGGGAACAAAATTATTCCGACTCGCAGTGGATGCAGGTGTAAG